>NC_051039.1:13171146-13238646 GCF_904848185.1 Acanthopagrus latus
AACACACTAGCTGATATGTGTGACAAATAAAAATAACTATGTCAATCAACTGTGATATCTTTCGTGGAAAAATAACCCGTTGACTTACAGTTTTGGAGCGCCAGCAGCGACAGTAACAGACATTTGCACTGTTAAGGTCCTCGATGTCTATCTCATTCACCACTTTGGGGTTCTCCTTCTGGATCTTCAGGTTGATCAGGCTGTCTCTCTGCTTCTTCTTCTTAGGCAGGAATGGGCGAATGGTCAGGTAGCCCAGCAGAGCGAGGATACCCAGGAGGGGCAGCAACCGGAGCCACTCAGACACTGTGGACAAATTACAAGCATTTTACACACACACACACACACACACAAATGTACAATAACTACAGGCAAAACTGTGTTGAAACATAAACTAATCAGCAGCTATTTTGAGTGTTGTTCAATTGTTTGAGTCAAGGAGTTTCCAGCTTCTCGAACCGGAGGATGTGCTGCTTTTCTTCATCATGTATAAAAGTAAATTGAATACATTTACATTCAGAAATATAACAGACTAAGCCATCTTTATACATCACTTCAACCTTCGGAAAATGTTTTCTGACATTTTATAGACAGAAATATGTTCTTATTCAGGAGATAACTGACAGAACTGACAACCAGTAAGGGAAATAACCATTAGATGAAGCTGTACTTCATTCACAATCACAAAATCAATTTCCACTAAAGAACTCAATTAGAGCCTTCCCCACTAACAAACAAGATTCATCACATGTAATTCAGTAACTTCAGACTTTGAAAATAAAATAAAAAGTTCTTAGGTAAACCATTCAAATACATACACTGTGATGCAATAACTTGTAAATTCATCAATTGGTTAATCAAAAGAGGGTTAATTGGCAACTATTTTGATAAATGACTCATCTTTTCAGTGATTTTTTTTTATAGAAAGATGTCAAGAATCTGCTAGTTTAAGCTTCTTAAATGTCAGAATTTGTCAAGTCTTGGAGTCAAAAACATCACTTTAGGATCTTGGAAATTGTGAATGACATTTGTTTTTACAACTTTTGCTTACATCTATTGTATAAATGATTAGTAAAAAAAAAAAAAACTAATTAAAAATCAAAGTGTGTTACAGTTCTCACATTTTGTTGTGTATTATCTCTACTCTCCTCCTCCATTACTCTCAGGCAGGCAGCAGGGGGGAAATGCCCCACTGAGCCCAGTAAAGCGCTTCAGGGAAACCCATCACTTGCTCCACCATACTCAGGGGGGACAGAGGACAGAGGACCGTGAGGATTAAACAGTTATGTAATTTCACTATTAGCAGCCAGTTTTACTCCAGAACATCTTACAATATTCTCACGGCAATTGAAATGCTTTCAATAAAGGGATTTCATGCCTAATGGGACGTTGCTAATCCTTAATCTCTTTAAAGGAATTATATCTCAGATGAAGCAGCACTTAATACATCTTTCATCTTCTCATCTGCACCGACTGTTTGTTAATTTATGACACATGAAAACACAACTTCAGAAACAGGTTTTCATTCAAAATACATTCAATGGCGAGACATTCACAAGCCACAGTGATTAGTTCTACGCACCACAGTCATTAAAATCTACCTTTTTTGTATCAATGCCTTTGCTGCACAAATGGTTCTAGCATGTAAATTGTCACAAGAGCATTTCAGCAATGCATGACTAGCTCAGCTTTTCTACCTTTTTGAGCTATTTTTAGGCTTCATTTGATACTTTCCACAGATCTGTGTGTGCCAAAAGGTCAAGTTGAAGTAGACTTTCACTAGTTCTCTAAACCCATGCTGCACATAAGGCTGCTGTCCTTTATTTAAACAGTGTCACTTGCACTGAAATCGAAATGGTGAGAACCTTTTTTCCCCCCAGTGCTTGGTTGAGGCCGGTCATTTGAAGACTTGCAAATAAGTTTGTGAATCAGCTTTTGTGTTCTCAGTTCAACAGGTGCAAGAGATGCCACAAGCTATGACGTTGTCCAGGAGAGGCTGAGGGGAACTGTTGTGCAGTACAGTATAAAGTAGGAGGACTGCAAATATTAAATTAAATCTTAAAAGTAAATTTAAAAAGGGATGTGTGTCTCGGTGCGGGGAACTCTTCAGAATACTTTTCATACGAGGTATTAACTTAATTTTTAAACTTGTACTTTTGATACCCAAATACATGTAAAGTTATACTAAAAGACTTACTCAAACACTACCCATTTGGGTGTCTTTCACTTTTACCAAGTTAAAGTTTTAACAAAATACATTTACATTTTAAGATTTTTTTCAGTATGACTTTTAGGTATAACACTGTTATTTTTATATTAAATAGCCTGGTGAGTTCCCATATTAAATCCCATAGTGAGGTCTTTGAATGCCATGTTTTCTCTGAACAGTCCAAACTTTAGAGAAAATCATATTTCCTATAATGAATAATAAAAGTAGCAATTTCCCAGTTTTAAGAGACTGGAACGGTTCCATTTGCTTTTATTATATGTTTTTTAAACTTCAATTATCTTGAACTTTTAGATCTTGGGACCTAACATGGAGTGAAAGGCCTGGAAAGGTTGTGAGACACTGATCTTGAAGTAGGCTTTGCTCTGAGACTCTATGTTCCCTTCAACTGTCGTGGCTGTGCATCACTGTATGACGGAGCTGGTTACATGTTGTGCTGGAGACAAACATAGCAGCACATTTCCACTTGTTAGAGTTAGCACGGTTTCACTTACACTGGCAGAGGACGGGGCTGCAACTCACGCAGACACTTTATGTTTAAGGTTTGAAAACATATAAGCATTTAAACAATAGCACACTTAGCCAGCTGTGTGGGGGGCGGCAAGCACTTTATACCAAAATAAGGTCATTGCTGAGTTGATGTCGCTGATAAGAACAACAAAATCAAATGTTAATGAGGAGTTTTAAAGCAGCACTTGAGGATATCACACAGATTTTGTCAGACAGTGTCGTCCAACAGCATGACTGGGACTAAGCTGTCGCCTGCAGACTAGCTAAAGGTTGAAGAGCTATGTGCTGTAAGTCAAGTATCCCCGCTGAGTTCAGGAGTCATCTTCACAGGACAGCCAAGAAGTGCTGCGGTTCATTACCTGTTAACCTCGCAAATCCGCCGATGGTCTCCGGAAGCGGAAGCCTCTTGAGGTAGGCTGGAAGCTGGACTTTTATTATCCTTGAAATACTTTCTAAAACCATCTTGAATTGCTCAATGCGGCAGGTTTTGTGTTTGACTCGAGTAGTTCCTGGGGTTCGTTCATGTCATTGCGTTCGTTTCGGAATGCAGGCTGTCAACCGGTACGTAAGTTGTCACGGCGGAACTGGGAAACCACCGAAGAAACGCGGGAACGTGTTTGTGAATACACGTTGCGACGACCCGTGACGCTAGAGAGCGTGGCCAATCAGCGTTGGAAGAGTTGGTGGCTGCTGATTGGACAACTTAAATTCCAGTTGAGTCCTGCCTGCTTCATGGGCTCCTCGTAAACTTCGCTTTCAACTACAAAGATAAGGTCAAATAAGTAAATATACCGGTATATTATATATTATACCAAATCAAATCAGTTAATGACATTCGGTTTAAATAAATACATATGTTCATATGTATTTTATGCTCTAATAATGTTTATTGACAAAATGAGACGCATAGCCTGCGTATGTTGCTACAGCATATGTTGGTCTTTGCAACCACTGGCTGTTGAATGAGTTAGCATGCTATCCATTATTTAAAGTCACCTCCATACTATGTGTTGATCACTTTTTCATTTTTTCAGTATGTATTTAAATTTACGGAGTCCAGGTGTCATGTGGTAAGAACATTACTCACGGATTATTGGAGGTGCACCCAAAGGCACCGTCGTTGTGGACGATCCAGCTTGGCCTTTTTGAGATAATTTTACAGTGTTGCAGAAACCTTTTGCAAAGAGTGAACAGCCAGAGAGCTGCAAATGTAATTGGCTACATTAAGTGTACTACATTATTTCCCATACTGCTTCTCACTCATAGCCTCTACATCCCAGAGAGTACCGGTGCATCAACTTTTGTCCCAGGTATCTCAGACCATATCTAATAAGGTTGGTATATGTGATGTTATGAGGGGCTAATATGAGATTTTATATAGATTTGTGAAGCGTCATAGAGTTTGCAGCAAACACTGGAGCTATCCTTTTAAAATTATTGTTTTTATGAGGCCACTGTAGTCAATTTTCTGATTCTTGATTTTGCACCAGTTTGAGTACCATGATTTGTCAGCTATGTAATTTATTGAAAAAGTCAGCAATAAACATTCGTGTTATGTCATGAGGTTAATTATCCAACAATTCCTCAACAGATTTGCCATAAAATGATATACATCATTATTGCAGTATTCTGTAAAATGACACATATAGAGTTAGAAAGCGGATTATATTGCCATACTAATTCTAAAACCTGAAATATGACTGTATGTTGAAATGTACAATGGTAACTTACTGTGAACAATTTAATGCACTCATTCACCATCTGGATGCCCCACAGACATAGAGTTTATGAGAGAAAAATGTCTTGCAAATGAAGTTGCTCCAGTTGTAGTGTGAGACTTCAAATTCTTGGTCTTGAGAAAAACAAGCTTGGCTTTGACTAATTATATGCAATTATGTAAGCTGGTTATGGGTGTAGCAACTGAGACTGCAACACAACAAATCTAACTTTCCTTTAGGTAAATGTGGAGATCCAATAAAAGAAAAAGGAAATATGATTCAGCCTGCTCGAACAAAGTGACACTGTTACAGAGACCGTGCAATTCTCTAGGCTGAAGGACTAAGACCTGGGACACCATGAATTCATCAGACTTCAAGTAAAACAGACTAACCCTTGCTCTTTAAATTTTCAGATTCTCCACAAATGCAGAATATACCAAATTTTCATTACGAGTGAACGTTGCGTGTCATTTTCCTATTACAGTAACTTTTTTATTAAGCAACTATTTATTACAGTATGAATCTATTGTAGATTACTAAGGTGTTGATATCTAAACAGTATTATAAAGCCGACTACAGCAATTTACTGTATTTAAGAATTATTGGTACAGATTGATCATACAAGTTACTGTCTGATACATTTAGAAAGCAATTTTGCAGTATTTTCCTGTGATGGAAGAACAAATCTCACAAAATGGAAAGCTCCAGCACCTAAAACCTTATGTGAGTAAATGTACTTCTAGCCACTGGCAATCACTGACTCATCGAACATATGGTAAATTGCCAACCAAATCCCTGGCAACCTCCAGGAAATGCTGTTCTCTTCTAAAACTCACAATCATCGCATGTCATGACATGCTTACAAGAGGATTTAACATGAAGAAATCAGAGACTCTTTAGTTCAGCTTCCTATAATATTCTCCACGGTAACAATGTGGAGAATTTTGTGGTCACGGCAAATAAATCCTGCTCATTGCACACGGTAGGGCAATTTTGAGCAAAATTTCAATGAGCCTGTAATAACAACACAACAATAAAACAAGACAATTGTCATATAAATGAAGAATTTATTTTTTGATGATAGTCTGAGTTATGATAATTATGGCTCAGTCAAATATTGTTTGAACCCATCACTATTGATTCTGTGAATAGTTCAACAGCACATACTTTATAGAGTATATCTTTTTAAAATTATCTTTATATGACTGTAATACAATGTTTAAATGAGTGCAAAGTGTTCTGACAAAATATACTTAGTTCAAGTTTAAGATTCTTATTCTTATTTTAGTTACTGCATCCGGGGTCAAGACGTAACTTCCAAGCTTACTTTTTATTTTTATCTTATCTTTTTTGTGTACCAGTGTGACGTATTCTGAAGTTATCCATGTGTTAGACGCGTCCTCTAGTGTTGGTATGTTGTTTTGTGTTTTCCACCTACTCTGTAAAGACCTACAGTACCCACAATTCATTGTGAGAAGAAGCTACCCACTATTTCGCCTGGAGTAATTTTAATGCCGGTATCTGTCTTTTGTACCTTTACCCATAGCGCAAGAAAAAAACATAGGCACGCATTTATAAACACATGCTGAAACCATGGCGTTAACTGAGAAAAAAAAATACAATGTTTCAAGCAAAATTTAAAATGCAGATATGACGGGGATTTATTTAGTCAGCTAAAATCCGTGTGTCGGGTCCTAAGCCTCCGGTGTCATTGGTGAATGACCGAAGATGTCTCACAGCAGGTTGTTTGCCAGGCTGCTTTGTAAGTATTTAACTAAAATCTTATTTTAATGACTTGAAATGTTTGACAGTTTACTCTCTGTTACAGGCGTGCACTCAATGGCTCTGTTCGGTACATTAGCACAGCTTTTCAGGCTCCCTCAGACTTGCACTGGCTAGCAAAGCTCCCCTAGGTTGGCTGTCAGTTAGCTTCTAGGCTAGTTAGCCACATTAGCCTGTCCATAGAAAACGTATGTGCTGATATAGCTCAATGACAGTTAGCTACATTTTCGCTAACGTCCATCTGAAATCTAACTTTAACCTCCAAGACCCGAGCAAGTGTTGATCTTCGACCTTGCGTGTCCTCTTCACTAATTATAACGTTAGCATGCCAATTTCACCTAGACTTGTGTGTTTAAATAGTAACTAGCTCATGTGTAGTCTGCACCTAGCAGTGGAGGAATCTAAATTAGCTGTTCAGTCAGTCTGTCTGTCAACAGCCTGTGTGAAAATGTTGCCAGAGACGATGCAATGACAAGACTACAGCGGTCATCGCTGGACTATTTGGCTACGATCGTAATTCAGCAGTTGCTAATGTTGTCGGACATGTCGCTCAAGTGGACAACTGAACTTTGTACATTGTCATTGATAAGATGTCTCTTGACTGAAGCACTGACAGTGGACTAAAGTTCAATCACTGAAGGTGAAACTGCAAAGCAAAAAATGCTGTTTTGACAAATGTTTGAACAAAGTTTTTGTTTAGAGCTTCTGTGAAGCAAGTCACTTAACTTTCAAGGTCGAGTTTCTTTCTTCTTCGCTCTGTTACTCGCAGCAGCCTTTGTTTGACGCTTATATTCTTGCAGGGCTGAACCTATGTCCATGTGATTGAGGGAACACCTGTTTGAATAAATTAAAGCAATTAGCTTAAGGTGCTAAAGCATCTGTGTGTGCCAGACTAGTTCACTGAGGAGGAGGAGGAGGAGGAGGAGGAGGAGGAGGGTTGAGGGTCATGATCATAACCTATGTTTATGGAGCTAAATCTGATTTAAATCTTGCCTATTTCTAATTGTTTGAGCTTTAGGCTGCAGCTCATGATTTTTTCCCTAACGTTTAATGGTTAGTTAAGTAGTTACAAAGTGTCAGAAAACAGCGGAAATAGGCTACCCCATGTTCTCAGCACCCTGGAACCAGCAAATGCATTACCTTTTTGCATTTTCATCAAGTCTATGCTGCTTCTTTGTCTTTCAGTGCATCAATCAATAACTCTGTGAATCATTTCAGCACAAGATTAGATAAATCATTATGATGTTCAAGCCCCTTAGCTGGTTATAACTACAGCTGTATGTACAATGAAGCTTTCTGCCTCATATGTACTTGTGTTAGCTTATATAAAAAATGTGGAAAAGTGGCATTTTGGATGCATATTTTCTCCTCAACTGATTATGACCCATAAAACATACTTGAGCAGTTACAGTAGCGTTTGTCCCTGGAAAACTGATTAGAGAAAAGTGGTTGTAATGTTAGACATATAAAGCTGTATTCAAGTTTAGTTGGAACATCTGTCTAGTGTCCTGTGTGGTAGTGAGATTGTGCAGCATGTTGCTAGAGGTAGTTTCACCTGTAAGTTGACATGGTAATACAATACCTGCAGTCAGGTAGCTTGCCTCACAGTAGAAATAAAACTTAACAGAGCCTCCTCACTTGCACTTTGACCTGAATGTCTCTACTGCAGCGCTCTCATTCAGCATGTACAGTATAAGCCTGGGGTTTGAAAATATTTCGGTAAATATGTCTCTTTGAAGGGCAAAACACTGGCTAAAACAGTCCAAAACTTGGAGAGGTGGTTGACAGTTTTTTTTGTGGGTTTTGTCCCTATGACTTTGTCACATGGCATATAGACATATAATTCAGATCTCAGTCATCAACCGCATATTAATGCAGCTTCAAATAATGTTTCATTTTAGCTCACTGTATACAACATGTGCTGGTAATAACCTTCTTTTTTTTTTCTTTAAATCAGTAGAATTATTACACTCAGTAGTAAATTATACTACAGCAGTTCCAATCAGTCAGTGTAATTAGACATAATTTGTTCTCCATGTGTTACATTTCCCTCAGTGGTTGACATCATTATATCATTATGCTCCAAAGCACAAGCAACAGTCTGTAATTTAAAAATGTTCAGAGTACGTCTTGGAAAATGAAGAATGCTTGTGGTCACAGGTGCAGTAAAAGTCAGCTGGCAAGTCTGAGGAGAGGCTGGGATTGTTGCTCAGCAACAATAAAAGATGACTGCATAAGTGTTGATTGCTAAAACATTTTGAGTTCCTGGAAGAAAAATGGAAAATTTCTATTTGAACTTTTCACCATTCACTGTGAAGAGAAAGATACTTTCTGTTTGAGTTTTCTTCACATCCTTACCGACCACTTATCTTTGTGTGTTTGCACAGGTTAATGAAAGTAAGCCTTTTTGACAAAACAGAGCAATGTGGTTAATGCTCTTGTGAGTGAATAGGAAGATTTCACTGTGTGAGGTTTTGATACTTCATTTTGACATGACGATGTCACCCTCCTTTTCTCTTTGTCCATACAGTGCAGCAGAGTGGAGTCAGGCACTGTTATACAGGATCGAGAAAGAACCTCTACATCAACAAGAACACGAAGGTCATCTGCCAAGGTTTCACAGGGAAGCAGGTTTGTACTAACCAGTTATTACCACCAGCACACCATTTCATTTTTTTTTACTGTCCAAGTTTTTCCTGCTCACACTCACTAAAATGTGCAATACCTCATTCTTAGTGTGTCTTTCTGTAGGGAAGGATTATTGCTCCAGTGATTAGTCGATTTAATCAATTAGTTTATCTGCATCTATTTGGATAATTGATTAATTGTCATTTTTCAAGCATAAAATGTCAAACTTTTGCTGGTTCCAGCTTCCTGAATGTGAGGATTTGCTCATTTTTTATCTGTCTTTTATAGTAGTAAATAAAGATAAGCAAAGTAATGTTTTCCATTTTGATTGTTGGTTGGACAAAATGTACTATTAAAGATGATAGACAGTAGTGGCACTTGTAGAATTACAATAGGGAAAAACAGAATCACAGTTCTAGGTCATGTTAAGTACAATTCACAGAGAGAGAAAGGGAGTGTTTTTCCAGATCTGTGTAAAGATGAAACTCATCCGCTTTCTAACTCATCCCGTTGTCCTGTAGTTTCCTGTCGGATTTGTGCAATTTTTGTTGCAGTTTCTTTGCCTTAAAGGCCTGTAAGTTTGGTTTGTTCCGGTTTGGTTGCTGCAGGTTTTGGAGATTTTCATTTTCATTTTTATTTTTTTTCCATCCTTGACTACTGTTAGTCATTGTTTTAGTCAATAGTAATGTTTGTGTGGCGGCTTGTTGATCCTCCCAGTTATTTTTCAAATCCTTGAAAATGTTAAGGTGATTCACTTTGAAACGTGTCCAGTCAAGGAGAATAAAAATCTTGGCAAGTGTGTTCAACAAGCCAGAAAACGTGGACTTAACAGATTTATATCCCCCTTCTGTCCTTGCGTACATTCCATTTTTCATCCTCCATTTTCTCTTCAACGTAATAAAAGGTTGTTAAATATAGTTCCAGTGAACACTCCGGGTAATTAGAAAAGGATGAGAAATGAAGCAAGCGCTATAGAGTGCACATTGTGGTGTCTTTCTGGCTTGATAAGCAAGCAATTTTTCAACTTTATTGTCCCAACATTTGCGATAGTAATGACCAGCAAAAATGGCAAAGTTAGCAGGGTGAAGGGGTATATTCCAATTTGGAATAAAAATGCTGATTCATAGCTTCTAATTCCTCTTAATAGGCTAGTTATAATTTTTACAGGAAGGTCATTTATTTGCGCTTGTAGTTATGACCCCTGGCTCTTTTATCTACATTGTTTCAGCATCTTCAGTAATAATTAACTGACTACTGACTGATGGGATTTGTTCAGCAGAAAATCAATTAACACCGCCTTGATGCACTAATTTTCTGGGAAAGTACAGCTGCGATCCGCTCAGAAGATTTTTACCTCCCAAAACACGACCTCCTCCCTTTAGTGTTATTGCTCCTCTATCTTGATTTTCATTTCAAATGGGGCCTGGTGGAGGTATTTGTACCAAACACAGAACACTAAGAGCAGCAAGTAATAACAGAGATTACCAACAACAGTGTCCTTTGTCTTTACCGGCATGTTTTAACCTCTAAATTTCCCTTCCTTTTCCCCCTTAATGTAGTGATGAGGAAAACCTTGTACGTCTAATCCATCTTCACTTTGATGAATAGAGGAATTAAAACCTGTTTAGTTCAACTGTATAACTTAACAGTGCTATTACAATGCAAATCTGATATCAGCAGAAATCAGTGTTCACATGGATGCAGTTATAACAACAATTTACATTCTACCAGCTTTATACAGTTTGTTCTACATCATACACGATCACAAATCATCAAGTCCCTGCAATTTTCAGTGGACAACAATACGGAAGTCTGTCCACAGTAGTATGCCAAGTGTGAAGGACAGTGAGGCCCCTCACTAGCCACCTAACCATGTCGCTACATAAATTAAACATTCCTTTATATTATATATGTCATCCAGCCAGTAACAGTAAGTAACAAAGAATGTTGAATATTTCCTTACTTTAGGTCTTTACCTCTTCAAAAGTACAGCATACACCCACCAGATGTATGATAGAAACAAGTGAACCAAAAACATGTGTTTTAGTAATAGCAATATAAATTTAATGAAAATATAATGTGTAGAAGAATCTTTTGAGGGCAAGATATCAGGCAAGCAACACATCTTAAATGTAATATTGTGAATTAGATGGGTTTCTTTTTGGGTTGAAGCAAAAGTATTGACTTCATGAATGTGAGGAATAAAGTGTTTCAGTCAGGTTCCCTGTAGCCTTCATAGGACTGACAGTACGTGAAATATTTTTGCAAACTATCTTGCCTGGCAGATATTTTACAGTTGGTGTTGGAAAACATCCAAAATCTGCTTTTGATTTGTTTTTCAAATGTTCTGCAAGCAGATTAAACTTAGCTTACATCATTATTTATGTGTCAAGAAACATTTCTATTCCTTCTCATTGGATATTATTTACCAGTAGCTGCATCCCAGAGAAGAACCCAGCCTCACCTCTGTATCCATCCCTTTACTCTGCATGCAGCACAGGTGATTAATCCTGGATGGCAGCATATTTCCTCCTTCCTCTCTGTCTGTAATGATAACTCAAGGTTGACGCCACAGAAGTGGCTGCACCCCACTTCATTACACTCTCATACACACTGACTCCTCTTGCCCCGTAGGGAACATTTCACAGTCAGCAGTCTCTCGACTATGGCTCCCAGTTAGTTGGAGGTGTTTCTCCTGGCAAGGGTGGTAAGACGCACCTCGGCCTGCCTGTCTTCAATTCAGTCAAGGAGGTATGTATGACACATTACCAATCCATTGTTTTTCCTTTTTAAAATGTGTTGTACATTTATTAAACACACAAACTGAAATATGTGATATGTAACTGGCAGATTTGCTGCAAATAACCAGTGAAGGACTGCCGAAGCTTTATACATAATTTTAAGGAAACATTAGGTGGCACTATTTCATACATTTAGAATTTTCAATGCACCATCCAAGTCTCTTTTTTTCTACTCTCCTCAGGCAAGGGAGGGCACAGGGGCAGATGCCACTGTGATTTATGTACCCCCTCCATTCGCGGCAGCGGCCATCATTGAGGCCATCGACGCAGAGATGCCTCTGGTGGTGTGTATCACCGAGGGCATCCCCCAGCAGGACATGGTGAGAGTCAAACATAGGCTCCTGCGCCAGGGCACCACCCGCCTCATAGGCCCCAACTGCCCAGGAGTCATCAATGTAAGCTCACACACACACAGATTTATATACTGACATACAGACAGAGATTTATATACTGACACATTTTGTCAGGGAGGGAGAGGTGAAAGTAAAAAAGTCGCTGGATCTAGGCGTGATTCAGATTGAACATATGAATATTCTGTTGTCTTTTTAAACGTGATGTAAGGAAACTAACATATTTAAAGCAGCATGACTTGATTAAACTTGTGTTTTTTGTGTTTTCTGACACTCTTTAAAAAATCTTAGTTATATGGGTTGAATATCCCATGTTTTGGGGTTTTTGGCTTTACTGAAATTTGAAGTTGATGAAATGATCGCTTCTCATGCAAATTTTTGCAGTGAATCATCACTGAATTTGTTCTGGTTATTTAAATTGATCTTGTGACATACTAACAAAGCTCAAAGGCTTAATTTTCACTGCACCATTCACATTAGTGGATCACCAACGCCATATCATGAATATTGGGATATTGCCAAATATCCCTATGTTCCAAATATTGGGTGTTGGTGTCCTACTAGTAATCTGCATCGGTATGGTCCCTCTAGTTTAGGAACAGGTTACAACAGTTGATTTTGAGCAGAAGTAATAAAGTTAAAAACGATTATCAGATGTGTTTACGTCACAGTCACTGTTCTCTAATCTTTTAATCTTGAATGTTTTTGCAGCCTGGAGAATGCAAGATCGGGATCATGCCAGGCCACATTCACAAGAAAGGACGAGTTGGTGAGATTTCTTAAATTTGTCTGTGAACATTATTTGTTTAAATGTTAATGCACTTAATCAATAAAAGAGAACACAAGTAATCTTTTCGATGCTAAAAGTTTATATTATTAAAGTATGTTTGTGTTATGACAGCTTAAATGTGTGTATTAACAGAGATTCATCTGCTGACTGTTCAACAGCAATCTTAACTAGACTGAAGTCTGATGGAACAGAGAGGAAAAACAAACTTGAATACCTTTCCTCTCAAATTAAACTTTTTTTTACAGCTGCACTCCACTAAATGGAGCTTCTGCTGTTGACAGTTTGATAAGTGGTGTGTGATGCTGTTGACCAGTGAACCTTTACAAGAAGGCTGCTTTTATAGTAATTCAACTGCCATCATTTCTAAAGCACAGACAGAACAGCTGTTACGGAGATGTACTGTGATAGTGATCTAATTTTTTTGTTCTGTCACAACATAAATGACATAAAATGAAAGCTGCATTTTATATCAACTTATCATCCTTGATTGGAGCAGTGTTCTGCATTTGATTTTCCAAAAAAAAAGATATATTTTTGATTTATCTTATACCTTGTGAAAGAAAGGTAAAAAAAAATGTTTTATAACAGTACCCTTTCCCTCCATTTATTCTCATCAAATCAGATAAAAACATTTACTACACAGCTAAATACAAACAAAAAAATGCCCTGTCAGTGCTCTGTGAACACACAAGTCCCATGCCTTACAATAGATTGCCTAGCTAGGATGATGTATCAGCCATACTATTATTAGGTTACTGCAGGTATATCTGTATCTGTATATATGTCATCCAGCCAGTAACAGTAAGTAACAAAGAACACACTCATTGTGTTCATAATGTGGTTGAATATTTCCTTAATTTAGGTCTTTACCGCTTCAAAAGTATAACATATATCTACCAGATGTATGGCTTCATTCCAATTAACTTCATTCAAAGATGAAGATATTCCATAAATCCATGAATCTAATAAGATTGCAGATTTTCTTGCTGTATGTCAATAATCTAAATTACTTTATTGTATCTGTGCTTAAACATGGTATCCTGTATAACTGGTAAAAATGCAGCTTTTCCTGTGAAAGGGATGCAGAGTTATTTTTACCACAGTATTTTATAATATCCCTCCAGGAACATACGGTATAGTGCTTCTTATCGTCAGACTTTCGTTGATAACAACAGGTCCTTTTGTGGAATCATCAGTCATGTGTTTTAAATGAATTCACTATGAAATAATAATAGAATATAATTTGGTTGACTCATTCTTTCAGGCATTGTGTCTAGATCGGGTACCCTGACATACGAAGCTGTGCACCAAACCACACAGGTCGGCCTGGGCCAGTCACTCTGCATTGGTAAGTTTCAGTTGACATGTGGCACTCTGAGTTTAAATTTAGCAAACAGTAATACAGCTTGTAGTTTTTGTATTCATTTCAAACAAGCAGCTAGGACTGAAGGAACAAATTGATCCTGGTAACAGCATATCGCTTCATGAGTGGCTTGAAGAAATTTCAGTATACAAGTGTGTGTTGCGTTTGACTTGAGGACAGGATGGCCACTTGACATTACATGACTGCATTTAATTTGAGCCTCTTTGTGATGGCGAGTTACAAGATTTTTAGTCTCATACATTAATGCCAGTGGACATCAAAAGTCCTCTTACTGGATCTCTTACAAATGCTTATGCATTCCGGGGAATAGGACAGACGCTTTGTATAGAGAAAGCACTCATCCACTTTCTGATCCTTGCTTAAATTACTCCTATCGGATCTGAGCATTGAGGTAGCTGCTAACTTTGAAGGGCACTAGTGAAATTGAATAGACTGATTAAGTGATTCGGATGCAAAATCTCTTTGTCCTAAAGACAGTGTGTTTCATCTCTCCATGATGGGGAAGTGTACTTTTTTTTAAGTGCACAAACCAGAGTACAACTTTTGGTTCTATATTACTACTTTAGAAGAGAGAGGTTCAAAATGGAAATACCTTGTTTTAAAGCGTTCTATGAATATTTTAAACAGGCCGTGGCATTCATATTGAATTATTGTCATGAATGTGTCTTAGCTGCTGCTTGTTTTTTTACCTCATGCACATTTTTGATTACACTGAACCTGGATTTCCTGAAGCAGGTTTTGCTGTAGTTGTCGACATAAATGCAAACACAGTTATGAAAAAAAAACACTGAGGGGAGTAGCGCTTTTTTTGAACATGTTTTCAAAACTGGCAAATAAGAATGGGATGATAAAATATTTTACCCCGGATCATGATGAGAAACACTCTCAGCAAGTCGATTGTGGTGAATTTTGTGATCAGCATCAACATGAATGGAGTTAATTGTGAATATCCTCACATGAATGAAAAAAGCTGTCTGACTCACTGACATGCAGTCCTATACTGGTTTCCTGATTTATTTTGTATTTTCTAAGCCTGCCACCAGCCTGCTTGTGTTTTATCCCACACCAAGACGAGTTAAATTGGATGTGTGTAAATATTATGGATTCCAAACCAATGACAGGGAAATGAGCTTACCACCATTATTTTGTGCAGGAAGACGTATGCAAGTCTAAGACGTATAGGAGTCTTAAGAAAAGCTGTGTACCCCATTTCTGATGCAAAGAAAATATATTTGTCCATACATATACTGGAATCACTTAAACCCTACATTTTGGAAGTGCTATTTTCACGCATACGTTTTATGTGAATTGCAGGTAATCTTGCAATTTTCTAGAACAGATGTGGAAAATTTCCATTATCCACCCATTCTGTCGGTACCTTACTTTCCTTTCACACACTTTTTTACAGCATTGTTTCTCTGTAATAGATTAACAGCACATGCACACACTTTATACTACAGCCTGAAGATTACATAGATAAATATTTCTTACTATCCTGAAAAAAATGTCACATTAACTTCTTTATTCATCAATCTTTAATTGCTCCTTGCTGTCAGTGAAATGATAGTTGAGCTACCACATCTGTCATCTGTTCTTTTGAAGCAGTTATGCATTATAGGAATATTTACCGTTTCCTTTTCACCACACCATCAAGACATGATGTAATGTGACCATTATACCCTGTTCTATTTCTTCTTGGCAAAACAGCAAATATAAGATTAACTTTTTTACAAAAACAAATTCCTTTGACCAACTTCTCTCCCACCAGAAAGTCAATATTAAAGGGGTGGCTGGACACCCAAATTAACTGAAAAACAACTCCAGCTCCATTATTATTTAGACATTTTAATTACGGCATGTCCTCTAGCCAGACTTCATGAAACCAGCGCCGCAACAGTATTAAATATTGTAGAGTTCATTAAAGGAGGTTTTATTGGTGGCTCTGCTGGCAACTACTTAAGTCTGAGCATGACCCACGGGCTACAGCAAATTACAGTTAATACAATATTTAAAATCACTGTCATCTTTGTTGCTGGTAATGTGGTTCTTTTTTTGGGGGTGTTGGCAGGTTTTTAAAATAGTGTGACTATGAATTTAGGTGACGATTTGTCTGAGAAGATTTGTCCTCTGGAGGTTTGGCCATGATTTTATAGATCCTTGTGTCACTGTAATTATTTTTAAAAAATTATTATTGGTCCCTTGTGATTTGAAAAAACTGTGTAAATCATGTTCCTTGGCTTCAAAAGGAAATGCATAATTAAACCACTGTGCAGAGATAAACCGTGTATCGGGGCAATTATGTCATTAAACAAACTTTGAAGTGACTTTGAATTAAAAATTGTAAAATGCTCTTTCTTCTGCATAACCTCCTTTTTATTTTTATTTCTGAAAAGTTGCTATTTGACAGTGGCTTTGGAAAGCATTCAGACGTTTAATTTTTTGCATGCTTTATTGATTTGATAGATTTTTATATTAACATGGATCACAATATTTTTTGCAATATTATATATCATACAATAATATAATAATATGATATACTATATATTAAAATTATATTATTTTGCTATAAGTCATGTATAGTAAACAAATTCAGACAATTTTGCAGTTCCCCTCAGTGATTCAGCAGCTTTTTGAAGTTAATTTGTCATTATACAGAGCAGGTTTGCCTAGCAGAATCAAAGTTTGTAAACTCCTTCATGCCCCACAAACAGAGAACGTGTATACAGTAATTTACATCCATACAAATCATGTAAACACAGAGTCCACCTCTCTTAGTCCTGTTGTAGTCCTGCTCTCTGTTCGCATCAGGACATGATCCATCCTCTGAATGCAACAGGGATTTTGTGGTGGTGACACGTCTCTGTAAATATGTGGGCACAACAATCTGTGAGTCCAGCTGGTCCATTTGATTTTGCAACTTTAATATTTTGATTCACATTTACCACTTAAATAGATTTTGCCATATAAATAATAAACACAAGTCCAAATTATTGTTAATCTTATAAGTTATAAGATGATAATTCATATTTTGCTCCATATCTGTCTGATGTGTTTGTGAAGAAGTTTGCCATATCAGCTTGTTTAAAGCTTCTTTCCAAAGTTAAGTTCTGCAATTATTTCTGTTCTTTTTTGTTTTTCGCAGATATTTTAAATTCACAAATGAAAGCTTCATAAAGCTTCTGAATGAAAATGTGTCATTTTTTTAACATAATACGTCTAAAAAACACTAAAAATTAATAACATGTTTTGAGTATCCTAAACATTTTCAACATTGAGCAACCCAGCAAAATCTGTAATTGTAGAGGATTTTCATTGGCAGTGGTTGTTGCTTGACAGCGGACACAACAAATCCCTTTTTCCCGCACTAAATGTGATGTCAACAAACTACGACTTTTGATTTTATTATATGATTGCGAGACCCCTAGAGCCAAAAATAACAACTTGTGCATTTAAAAAATTCTTATATAGCTGAAAAAGAAACAAAAGGTGGGTAAAAAAGCTTATTATAAATACAGAGTTTTAATTGTGGACCTTCATTAGACAAGAAATTCACACTACGTCTTTAAACCTGAACTAAATCAAGCTGGTAAATTATATGATCTCTTGACAATGGATTCACACACTGCAGAATGGTTGAACAACTATTAAAAGTTAATACTGTTATACGATCAGACTGAATCAGGCAAAAAGCTGCTTCTTATTCCGCTCAGCAGCTATGTTACCGTCAAATATTCACAGGAATCCTCCTCTGAGAGTCTCGAGTATACAGCAAGTGTTTGCTTTGTCTCCTGCAAGGTATTGGCGGCGATCCATTCAATGGCACAAACTTCATAGACTGTCTGGAGGTGTTCCTGCAGGATCCCAAGACGGAGGGCATCATCCTTATTGGAGAAATCGGAGGCAACGCTGAGGAGAATGCAGCAGAGTATCTCAAACAGCACAACTCTGTAAGAAAATAACACACTGGACAGCCATTATTTTACTTCATATTCCTTGTGATATGTCTGCTCCAGCGCATCACCTCTGCAGATATATCTGTTCCTATAAAAAAAAAAAATCATTCTTGTCTGATTTAGCTCTTAGTCATACCCTTTCAAATCTATCAGCCGCAGTGAATACTCGAAACTATCATAAGTTTAGAACAAAGTGGAATTTTATGGAGGTGTCCTTTTGGTAACTTCCTCACAAATTTTGTATTTTTTATCTGTTGATGAAGACAAAGAATGACAGATGGGATGAAGGAATGATTTGAAGGGCCACTTGGCTTACGTAGAACTTGTAATTGACATTTTTAACTTCAGCAGACCTCTTCTTGCCATTTTGCTCCTCACAGTTGACTTCCAATCTTTAATTTTTTTCAGCTTGCACGTGTTTGTTTCTGTGTATGTGAGTGTGCTTATGGCTCTCTGGAGTTGAGTAATGGACTTGATTTGCCCTCAGCTGCTTTAATGAATGCAAATCTCCCGCTGGCCTCTCAGGAGAATAACTTCTCTCACTCAATAAATACAGTACAAACACCATCGACCTCCCACCCAATCCTCCCCCACCACGCCCAATCACCCAGAGTGTTGACAGTGAGAGACATCTCGCATGAAAACAGCCCAGCAGAGCGTGGGAGTAAGCTGCAGATCTTCCATTGAAAGTCAGTTGCCTAGAACATTGTACATGAAATGGAGTATTTGGACCTTATTTTGAATATGAGCCCAAAGTCCAGAGCAAACTTAACTTTACCTAATTTGAATACATTTGAATTCATGTCACCGATACACTCACCTAGGGCAGCTCCCTTATGTGAAATTTGTATTAATGTGGGGCACAGTCTTGCTGGAAAAGAGCAGCGGGATAGCTCAGCCAAAATCAATAAATACTGCAAAACAGTGAGGACTTAAACTTGATGATAGATTATATCTGCTCTCTGATGATCAAAAAGATTTATCCAGCTTCTTTATGAGATTTAGCACTTTGATCTCTTGTATAGAGAAACTTTCTATATGCTACCTGGGATATGAGTTCGTAGCCTTGAACTGGCAAGAGAAGCTGGAAGTGTGCTGCTTACTCTAATGCTTGATGAAAAACTTTATTCTGCTTTCAGAAGACAAATGTAGATAGAAAAATGTTGCATTTCAGAGGTAGATGTCTTTTTTGGTCAGTATTATCATCTTGCATGGGCTTATTGATAGCTACACTCAGAACTTGGTCATCTCTCATTTGAGCAGCTCATTTAAGCCTCTGAATACTGAGTTAACGTTTGCAGAAAATCATCTTCTCAACATTATTTATAAAGAGTTTAACCTCTTATAGATAACCGCAGTAGATATGGTTTAATTAGATTTGTTTGACTGTGGCCCACGTTAGACCTCCCACTCACATTTCAGACTTGTTCAGAATTGTATAAATAGGTCTTGTGTTGTGATCATTGAAGGGTATTTTCATAGGTTCAATCAACAGTCGACAAATCAGGGTTTGGATGGGTGAGATTAAAAATGAGTTGCAGTTGGTAGTTCTCTCTGAAGTAATTGAATAATTGTACTAATTAATTTCCTGTAAAAGTTATCAGTTGTGAAAGTAGCTTTTGTGTTCCTTTTTAAATAAACAATTAATCAAGATATAATTATAATCACAGTGTGGCTAAATGCCGTATCCAAATCGCAAGGAGCTGTGATTTATTTTAATTTTATTTTTTTGATGAAGGTAGAATGTGCGACAAAACGCATCATAATGAGGTACTGTAGCGCTGCAAAGATTCTGGCCTACAAATCTTGTTCTGTACAGACCTTAACAAATGACACATGAACATCATGATTTTAGTTTCATGCAAAAATAATCATTCCGACTGGTCTACTTCAATTTTCTTGTTAATTCGCATGTAGTAAAACATGTATTTAGTATTTCCCTAAAACAGTGTTGGACAAGACTTTCAATCAATAATCAGCATAGTTAAAGGGGCTGTTATTACCACTAGTGTTCCTGCTTCCACTTGTATCGGCCATGCAGTTGGATTGGGTAGAACAAGATCTGGATGTACATGTTAACTGTAATTATATTTGAAAAGCTCAAGTTTCTGCCTTATAGAAATATTACAGTAAGTAAGATGAGAAGCAGGCTCACATTGTCTGAACTGTGTGACACCAACGTAGGTTTAGAAAAAAAATAGATCATAAACTGTAAATTTCAGGGAACATGCAGTATTTGCTGTCCTTTGCCATTGTCCACTAAAAGAAATTAATAAGTCATTTCAATTTAGGTTTTTATTTATTTATTTGTTTGTTTTATTTAAAACTAAAACTAATCTTTCTAGACACTGCCAGTAGTGGTGTTAGTAGTATAATAACACTACATGCTGATCATAGCTAGTTGACCAGTATGTTTACAAAATGTTGAATGCATGAGAGCTGCACTGGTTCCTGAAAGTCAACCTTTAGAAATGACACTAAAATGAACATTTCACAGCTTCTGTGTCCACTGAAAATGCCATTGATGGGAAAGAAGAGTCATTCAGATAATTTTGACAAAAAATTGTCAGGAAAACAAAATTTGTCAGGCTGAGTGAAACAAAATGAGAATTCAATGCGATTATCACCTGTCATAAAATTTTGGTTCCGTTTTCGGTCACTCCTGATTGGCGCTCAGTACGTTACATCATCATTGTTCAACCAAGCCCCAGCCACTTCAGACCAATGACAAAAGCTCAGACACTACAGCAATGTGAAATATTTCATGTGAAATAAACTAAACTGTGCTCATGTATGACGCCATCACTTGCAGGAAAAAGTTAATTGAGATTTTTTTTTCTCTCCCATTGACTTGACTAATCCTGCCACATTGGAGAGACATTAAGTACGGGCTGCTCAGTGAAATTAAAGGTCCAGTGTCATGATTGATTTGTGTCATGCAACATTAAATATATTGAATTCCTATTTGAGAAACACACATCATACCAGAAGGTGAAGAAGTATTGATTTCGGTATCCATCAGTGTTACATTTGACTTACTGCAGACTGTTTATCTACTGACGCCTTAATTCAAGAGAACAAACTTATACTTCCCGCTCGGTTGTGCTGTCAGATTTTATGATGCGGGGCATATTTCAAGGTTCAGTCTTCATCAGTGTCTGCCAGCATAATACGGTTTTAAAGAGTCATCTGTATCAAAGGTGTGCTTGTCATCGCCAGAGTTTCACAGGCTTTCTCCAGTCAGAAATGGGTTTTACACAGAATAACCATGTTAGAATTTGCTTCATGCATATCAAGTAGGTCAGAGTATTTGGCACCTAAGCTACCGTAGAGGTTTACTGATTCCCTTTTTTTTATTTTTTTATTTTATTTCAGCCAAGCCCGTCTCCACTGAGCTTAGCTAAACCCCTTGTAATTCTCCAGAAACAAGACTAAAGACTTGTGCAGGTTGTTGTCAAGAGGAAAACCGAGGGTAGAGAAGCGTCACGTGGACACGCCCGTGCCGGTTTTATTCATATCAACCTGTCCGTCATGTTTATAGGGCCATTAAGTGTCTCAGTTGAATGCAGTTCCTTGGAGCAGGCTGTTTTTGTGTTCATAGAACAAAGCCCTCCGCCAGTAATGTTGGCACACAAAGGTGGGGGAACTACCCTATTGGTCGCATAATTAAGGTAATATATCTGAACTGCTAACAGTGGAAGACAAAAGATGGGTAAAGTGAATGATAGTATGACTTTCCTCCCTGTATGCATTGTTAGTACTAAGTATCCAGGGAGGCAGGGATTAATAGAGTAATTAAACCCCTTTGGTTTGAGGTAGATTTAAGACTTGATTCACATGAGGGTGGTTTGTTTATTGAGGACGTGATTTGACTTCTCAATACTGAGTGGGGGTTTGGTGCTAATTTGTGTGGTGCTTGCATTTTTTTTTTTTTTTTTCAACGCACAGAACAGATGCTTGTAACATATTTCGAGCACTTAAAAGTGATATTCCCTCCCTCTTCATCTCTCTGCTAACTGTGCAAGTGTTAATGTCTCATTAGCGATGCGTTTCTAGCCAAGGTCCTCAACATTTCCCTGGCTGATATATGTCCTGCTAGTCTTAATTATTGAAAGTCATCTCCAGTTTATATTAGTGGCTGCCATCTTATTCCTGCCAGTGTCAGGTCTGAGTTTGGAGCTGGAATGGCAGCAAAAGTGGGTGTCTTTGAAGGACCTCACTGTATTGCTTTGGCTGTTTGAGTATGTCACATTCACTCTCCGGGAAGCAGACTGCCAGATGAGCCACAGCCTTTGTTAAAAGCTCGGGAGTGTGTGTGTGTGTGTGTGTGTGTGTGTGTGTGTGTGTGTGTGTGTGTGTGTGTGTGCGCGCCAAGCCGTCCTCTACAATTATGTTGTTATTCCTAAGTATGAAATATTAGCTGCTGTATGTGTGCACATACACGCACGCCATCCCACTTGCTGGTTATGATGTTATTGCTGAAGATGAAACATTAGCTCTCTTCACCTTGGAAATGGTCTTAACTGTTGAACGTAACATCCATCAATGAGCAAGCAGCATAGACAGCCGCTGAGCTAATCAGTGCCTGCATGACTAATTACCATCTCAGAAATGAGATGATATGAAATGGCAGGAGCCTGAGCCCCTATCTGGTCATACACCAACCCATGCAATTAAATGGCTTGATTGACCCTTTGTTTTAATAAAACAGGCTGAGACGGAGATGGCTGGTTAGACAAGCCTGTTACCATGGGTGCTCTGTAATGGGAAGGGCATGAGGTGTTAAATTTCTAATGAATTGATAAAATGCAGGTGCAGAAAACTAATGTTCTCTGCTCTGCTATCCCTCCTCCTCCTCCTTGTTTTTGCTCCATTCCTTCCTCCTCCTCCATCCACTCTGTTGCTTTGCTAACTGCTCTCACATCCTCACACCTTCCCTCAAGCTTCTTCACCTTTCTTGTCCATTTCGACTCATTGTACGCTAATGTTTTTCTTTCTCTTCCCTTGTCTATGTCCAGGGTGCTAATTCAAAGCCCGTGGTGTCCTTCATCGCAGGGCTAACTGCTCCTCCCGGCCGCAGGATGGGCCACGCCGGCGCCATCATCGCTGGTGGAAAGGGTGGAGCCAAAGAGAAGATTGCAGCCCTCCAGTCAGCTGGAGTTGTAGTCAGCATGTCACCTGCCCAGCTGGGCAGCACTATTTTCAAGGTGAGTCCTTTGCTCCAGCAAGATAGTATTGTACATAATAACACTGAGAGGGGGGCTATTCTGCCTAATGACTACATATAGTTTTGGTGCTGTAAGGGGGGATCGGTAATGCTCATTTTCTTTTTTTTCCCTTGTCCTCCACTTAGTAGTCTTGCATAATTCACAAATTACTTATTTTTCCTTTTCTGGCCTATTCTGGCACTGTCGAATTGGATAGTGACAGGAGCTCGCTGGCACTCTTGCAGTCAATTTCAAAAAGGACTTCATTCGATACTGTACAAAACTAAAACGACTACATAATGATATTACCTGATTATTAATTACTGATTGTTATTTTACTGGCAAATAACTCATGCAGCTTCCTACCACTCTACTTGTTGCCTTGCAAAACACAACAAACCCTGTTGCTTAGCTAGTTAGCTCAGTTAGCTGTGCAGCTTGTCAGCTCAGTTGGCACAGCTAGTAGTCCTATCAGACTGGGAACAAGTTGTTTATCTGTAGCACAGGAGTTTTGGATCACTCACTGTGCGCTGATGTAATTCATCTCAATATAGACGTGTTCATGAGTAAGTACCCAAATCACTTTTTACGCACAATGACAATGAAGTTTCAACACATTAGACATCTATGCCCAAACACTAAAAAAATTACTTAACATTACCACACTGAGATGTAACATGCTCTTTGTCTTTTTAAAAGGCTTTTATTCATAATTGTCAGTTGTCGCAATTTGTGTTTTGCCTTGTCACCATTACTTACGCACTCTTACGCAACTGCTCAGTCACACACTCCAAATAATGTTTTATTCACTAAAATATAGTCCCAAATATATCAGGCTTAGATGTTCCCCCCTGTTGTTGTTTTTTTGTCTGCCTCATCCATCAATCTCATCTTATCTCCGTCTGACTTGCATCTCATTTCTTTTCCCTTATCTCCGTCTTTATTCTCAGTCCCTGTCTGTACTGTTGCTTCCAAATTAAAATGCGACGCGATTTCGGCTTGAGAAACATAAAAACATACAACGAAACATTTCACTCAATCACAAACAGTCGACTCTAAATTTCTGTGCGCCCTTGTTTTACTCATAACTGCGGACATTGATAGAAATACCTTTTTTACAAATAAGCTAAACAGATACTAAGGTCACATTTTCATCATGTACATAAAGTGACGCTGCTCACTTGTGGCACAGTCTTTCATCACCGAGCAGTTACAAGGTTTGCTGGGAGCAGCAAAAGCAGGAGTAGCAAGTTGAGATTGAACTTTTAATATGCCGTAAAGAAAGGCAGAAGACAAGGACAGGAATTAATAAACGCGTGTTGACAGTGGCTGAGTTGGCGCCACTGCCCCTTTATTTCAATTTATCTCTAGGGAAGCACTGTTAACAAGATGTATAAAAAGTGAAAGCATGTATTACACCCATTCATCATCTTATACTTTCATTACCAGTGCTGGCACTACTGCATGCGGATATGGATTTACACACC
The DNA here is from genome assembly GCF_904848185.1 of Acanthopagrus latus. NCBI lineage: Eukaryota > Metazoa > Chordata > Actinopteri > Spariformes > Sparidae > Acanthopagrus > Acanthopagrus latus. Next base: position 13,195,981 of record NC_051039.1, read on the forward strand.
TCTTTTCCCCCCCCAAAGTTTAATTCATAATCATTGTGTGTAATGATGAAAAACGTGCGACGTGCTTGCTCATTTTGCTGCACATTGTGTTCATACATCTCTGTTAATTTCATTGACTGTCATGATCGACGTAATAAGTAAGAGACGCGAGGAGACAAGACGCTTCAGGTGTGGGCTCGAACAGTGAAGACCTCAGTGAGAAGATCAGATTTCTGCTGTCACCGACCTGCACGGGCCTCGACACCGCCGGTGACAACCTCTATCTGCGTAGAGTGGATACATGCATCATCATATTTAATTCAAGGTTTATGAATTATACATCAAGCCACGGTTGGATGATGGAGTTCTCACCAGAGGTCTAAAACTGTGAAAAACAACATTACATCCAAGTACATCAAACAGATGTTTTCGTTGACAAAGTTACACAAACTTAACACAAATGTAATTTAAACAGGATGCAGGACTCTCTTGTAGCCATTTGACAGTTATATTAAAGTGAAGTTTAGCAGCCTGAATCACATTTTTGCCCGAGATCTTGGGTTTCGTGTTGTCTAACGCGCCCCTGGGAAAATTAAATTAGTCAAATGAAGCAGTTGGATCTACATTGTCAGTACCGATTTATTAGACAAAGTCTGATGTCGAATTCTTGCCATCAAAAAAGGTGGGTGGGCTCTGTGTGCAGGTAAAACAAGATGATGTATGCTGGAAGATAATTAAAATATGCAGTGTTTGCAGTGGTATCCAAAGGAATTTTTAAGTGGCACTGGTGCAAGGACAAAATACCAGAAAACTTATGTTTATCTGTGCAGGACTAAATTCATACGCACTGAAAAGTAATTATGACCTTTTACTTGTTTACAAAATATCTGAAACACATAATCATAAACAGCAGATAATATTATCCTCTCATGCTCGGTATTCACAGTGTTTTTTTGTCTACGATCCTGACCGCTCGCACACCTGAGATCAGGTGTGTCAAAGCTGTTGTTGTGTAAATGTCTCGCTCTTCTCACACGTCATGTTTTCCCGTGCTCTCTACAGTTTCGATCCAGATGTGTTTTCACCCGTCTTTTTTGAGTGGCAACCTCTACTTTCGGCATTTTACTCCCCCTCTTGCTCTCAACTCGTCATGTCGCGTGTCCCAGTCGGTCTTACACAAAGAGTCTGCTTTTTTTTCTCCCTCCTCTCTGTCACAAACAAACAAACAGCTATGATTCCTGTCTTGTACCTTTTGAGCGACTGTCTGGCGCCTTGGGCCAACAGAGCATCTATGGCTATATGTAATGTAGGCCCTGCTCCTCCTTTTCTTTGTCTCCCTTTCCACCCTTTACTTTTTTTTTCATGTCCTCTCATTTCCTCTACAGCTTTGGCCTTAATTACTGAACCCTCTGCCACTCCCGCTTCTAACCCAGCTCATCTGTCCTCATAGTTTTCATCCTCTCCGGAGAGTCGAGGTTAGAGAAGGCTGAGGTTGCCTTTCAAGCGTCTCGGAAATATGAACATATTTCCTCCTCTAGGTGGCAGTAGACCACAAGCAACAAAGGGAGCGGGCCAACGTGTGCATGAGCACTGGTGTGTTCTGTAGAGCTGATAAATGACATTTGCATTAAGTTACTTTCCTCCTGTGGAATGGAAGATTCTCTGGGAACGACATGTTCTATCATCCTATGGTTTGTGTGATATGTCCCAAATTGAATATGGAAATATCTACATCGTTTTTAATGGCTGTCGTAATGCTCTCTCATTTTGTAGTCACATGGTTGGACTGTGCTGATAAGCACAGCAACTGTATCCTCACATAAATCATAATTTCTTTGTGTGTGCGCACATGTAGCCTCTATCAATCACAGGAAGTGAGCTGTTTTTTAGCGTCACTAACTGGAATTTGGTGACACGTCCAGCGTTACGTGATTTGCACTCATCGGGGGAAAAAAATAACAGGCTCTCCATAGCTGTAGCCACCTCTGTTTCCCCCCCTCTCAACAGCAGATCTGATACACCGAATCAAAACAGAGCCGTGTAAATTCTGCATGAATAAATCATTCACTTCTGTCTATCTCACTTCATTTCACGTTGCGTATTCTCTTCTTCTCTCTCGTGTCCATCTCTGTAGGAGTTTGAGAAGAGGAAGATGTTGTAAATTGTGCGACTAGGCACCTGACCTTTCACCCCCCTCTCTGCCCTGGAAGTGGAGATGAGCAGCCTGATTCTGGAGGTGGACTTGCCCTACAGTAAACCCGATTATTTCAACCACCAAGCACACAGCCAGTGTTTATAATGTGATTTCTGCCATGAACATGTACCTTGCACAATAACAACAGAATAAAACATAGTGTCTTAATGGTATCCTACAGAAGTTATTGTACACTATGTAAAAGCTTTATGTAAGTTTTCTCTTTCTCCACACAATGTCGACAGCTGAAGGGAAGAATGCCATGGTAACCTTGGTGATCTGTTTCATTCTGTTATACTCCTGCTGTAATGCATCACTCATTTCACTGGCTGTCCATCTGAATAAGAAATATTTCTCATACTGTTTTCCTGCTGTACTTGTTACTATACATTTCCCATGGCAACGTTCATAAAACAGATGTGGTCTCATCAAGTTTTTCTTCCTTTCTGAAGTAACATGAGCAAAAAAAATGACATGTAGGAGAACAGACGGGCATGTAAATGTATCACAAGTTGAGTGGGCTTGGTGTTTACACGCTTTCCAGCACAAACCTGTGCCAGTTACAGAGAATCGGTTACCAGGAGAAAAGTAAGGATGAATGTGCTTTCATAGATCTTAAGCTTCAGCATTTGGTTTCGTTGTCATTCTTTTTAGGCAGAGACAGTTTATTTCTAAAGCACCTTATCATACACAGAAGTTATCCAATTTTGTTTACAGGCAGCTAAATACAAATAAACTGATAAAAATGTAGACAAATGTAATGGAAATCAGCAAAATCAGTGTAACAAAATAAATATAACAGTTCTAATGGTGGGCAAAATAATGGCTTAAAAGGGGTTTCACGATGCTTGGTGTTTACTCTTGGTACTTCTAGCTGACCGGGCCCTGCAAACCAGATCTTCTGATTGTTTAAGAGGATTCAGGAAGAGCAGAAAGGGTTAATGGACTCACTGATTAGTCGATCAGAAGACAAACTGGAAACAAATTTGATTATTCTTGTTGAGCACAATCTGATATCGCTGTCTTCAACATCAAAGTAAGTATTGCTCCATGACTGTCATGGCAACTGACCAATCACGGATTTGTGATGTCACAGCTTTTTAACTTGTGGAAAAAGACAGTAGAAATACACAAATGGGACAGAAATCCTTTCAAGCACGTTTAACATTGGTTAGGTTCAGGAAAAAAAATTACAGTCACAGGAAACTGAATAGAAAAACTGATGAGGAAACGGTATCATAATTTGTTCTAAACAAGCCCCAGTCTGTCGAGCAAGAGTCCTAACTTAAACCTCAGTGCTGATTTTGTGTCCGAAATGGAGGATGTGAATGTGTTGCAAGTGTCATTTAGTGTGATTCTTATTTGCCTGAATTCCCATCCTGATGACTCGGTAATAGACAGATGCTTGGCCAGTTGTTGTGAATGAGTGCTAGCAGGTTCCTGGCTTGCTAGCATGTTCATGGTTAGCTCACCAGCCAGAGCAGTCTGTCACCAAGCTTCAGGTAACTACATATTGTTAAAGACACCTGTGAATTTTATGAGGAAGGTTTACTGCTTTTCTTTGTTTTATGAAACTGGAAACTGAATGTCTTTAAATTCTTGAATTTTTGAACACAGTAAGTAAGTTGCTGATTACAACTTAAGCGCTAAAGAAATTGAGGCATTTTCAAAATTTCTGACTAGTACTTTTTTCAACCCACAGCATTTTCATGATAATAATCCTGTATTTTGTGCATTTTGTCAAGCCTCACACAACAGCTAACGTTTTAGGATGAAAGTGGGCATTGTTGTCAACACTCTTCCCTGGAAGTTTTACATGCAGAGGAAAAATAACAACAGTAAATTGTGGGCTAAAATGCAAAATTACCGCTAATAACCCAGCTTGTAAACAAGCCTGTGTGAATATTCAGTGCAAAGTTGCAGGTTGTGCTCTAATTAAGACAAACCACCAAGTTGCACGTAAAAGCTATAGGTTAAATTAACATCTCATTACTATACACGGAGGGAACATTGGACTGAGTGGAGGAAAATGAAAGGGGAAGATAAGGTTACAGTCAGTTCTGCTCCTGCTGAATCTTTTTTTAAATAAACACACAAGGAACAAAAGTGTGTAATGAAGCATATAATGCCCTACACTGGACATCTCTACAGCCTATTCTTATCTGCTCAACAGCAGTCGGCCAAGGCAGATTATTCTGTGTACACATTGTTAACAATTACTTTTTAATCTGCATTAGCGAATTAACATAATGACTGACAGTGGAACAGAAAGCTTATTTGTTTAGAGGCTCAGAAGTTCCTTCTTGCATTGAAGTTGCCAAGCGTTTTTTTTATTTTTATTTTTTTTTGCTCTGTGGCTCCTATGTGAGATGTAAAGGAGACTGAAGTTTGCCTTGTGGTGGTGTTTTTTGACTTAATACGGTGTTAACGCAATCAATTACAGGTTCGAAAAGAAACTCACCGTGACACCAAAATAGCCTTGAAAAAAGTACAAGAATTATAGTTTTCAGTGGTTATGATAGTACAGGCTGCATGAAAACAGCAACAAGTGAGAAATTCATTGTTTTAATCTAAATATGAGTCACACAACATGACATTTTAAGATGAATTAGTAAAAGAAAACAGTTAAGCTGTGAATTCCACTATTGTTGGTCAAATCACTGGCCTTTAGCCAAAAGGTAATGCAGAGGTATAAAAGGTGGGAGATATACAGCTGTATGGGATGAACAGACAATCCTACAAATATGAAGTGCTACCATTAAACCATTTATAGTTTCATTGGAAAAGTAACAACATGAAAGGTGCTAAGAGCTTTTGTTTAAAATGCTCCAAAATGAAAATTACTATCAACATATAAAGAAATAATTTTGAATGTTATTTCAAAGACGTCTGCACATTGTGCTGCAGCTAGCTCCCAGCTCATTTGTACCACGACATGCAACAGTCCGATAGTGAACAACACCAACACTCCCTGGGTTTCCAAGCTCCCAGTCTGTTCAAAGTCAGCTAGTGCCACTGCTTTCTAGCTAATGGCAGCTAAGTTAGCAGTAATTAGCAGCTATGTTTGTAGTTCTTCGGCATAAAAATTCAAAAGTTGGCTAATTCTTTCATATGGTACCTTTAAGCATAAAAAAGCAGAATGTATTCTAAATCAACGTTTTGGTTTCATGAAACACTGTTTAATCTGAGATATACATATTTTTTCATCAACCAACAAATAAGCAAATATACAGAGTACGATAACCGGGGAATTTTCATACAGCATATTGCTGCAACCCAACCCACGATGCAATGCCAAAGAAACAGGAGGAGCCACTAACGACTGCAGAACCTTGAACCAACATGTGGATGGCGGTGGCGCCATGGGTGAACATCTTGACTCGTAACATACAAAATGGAAAAGCAGTGTGACTTTTTGTATATTAACTGCCTTTACAGTAATATGAAGATGAGTGTGTCATACATACACAGGGGCAAATGCCATGTTTATGTCGTATTAGAGGAATGTTGAAAATTGGGAAACCTTGAATATGACGTATCCTTATTTGTTTCTGTCACATAAATCCAAGACACTGAATGACTAGCTTGATTATGATATGAAGGCAACAGGGTCAATGGCAGTGACTGAATGTAATTAAGTAGATTTACATTTAAGTACTGTTCTGAAATACAGCATTACTTGTACCTGTTTATTTTTGTTTTCTGAGACTTTATACTGATAACTTCAGTTAACAGTTGCTGTGGAGATTAAGCTGAGCAAAGTGTGATAATAACTAGGCTACAGCGTACTGACGAAAATAAATGAGCAGTGTTTTATTTTGTGCTGCACCGGAGACCAAAAGACAATGTGAGATCAAGCTCACTACTTCAAAAGGGTTTGTGTCATGTGCAGAAAAAAATAAAATAAAATAACATAAAATAAATCTCCGCCACATACTTTATCGTCCACCTTCAAAGGAAATAGAGTTTGTGCTTGAGATGGAAACCTTTTAAGCTCCATATGAAATTAAATTGGTCTGGAGTTGGGTGCACTCAGTTTGGTGTTCAGGTCTGTTTGTTTGCATTGAGATACTAATGAAAGTTGTATTTTGGAGACCATTGCTCATTACCACTCGGGACCTTGGACTTCACCAACAGATCACTGATCACAAGTGTATTTATGGAGACCTTGAGCCGGCAATTTATTCCTTCTGACTAAAGTCGAGCTAACATTATTCATAAAGCCATGAATGGCTGACTGGGACACACCCACAGACCCACAGCACAGGCCTCATTACGAAGAAAGTACAGACTTCGGCCGAGTCGGTCGTCTGAATTGAAGACACAAGCATATTCCTGAGAGCAGACGGGAGTCTTAATGAACTCAACAGGGTACTCTGCGAGTGCCCTTGCGCGCACTGCAACACCTTATGACTAATGTATGTGAGAAGTTCAACAGTGCCCAGCATGTAAATCAGTCATTTAATTAAATGGTTTGTAATGAAAGAGACAAGATAAATCTTATGTTAAGAGGCAACAGCTTTTTTATACATTTCCACGCAGTGTTCAGGGATGAGTAGGCACTAGCATGCTGTGTAAGACAGGTCATTAACATTGCCATTGAAATGTAACAATAGCACAGGCTGCCACCTGACAATTAGGATAATTACATTGCTGTATCAAAAAGTTGTGGAAGCTGCACAGGTGCAGTTTAGACTGTTGCCCCTTTTTGTAACTACCTTGTTTGTTGGCAGCAGCCCGAATGAAGTGCTCATCCATTCAATGTCACATATTGCTCTTTTTAAACCCGAATGTGGCGGTGATCATTGTCAGATTGTTCCATTGATACCATTGATCCGACCTGATGCTGTGAAGTGTGTTTGGCACGATCTCCATTAAAGCATCGGAGAGCCACGGTGAGGGTGAGAAATAAAACCAAGGGGCTTGACAGTAGCAATTTGCATGAGGCAGTATTGTTTTAATAGAAGCGCTGACTTTAGATTGCTTTGGGAATTGAGGGCAAGGATGAGGATGGAGGAGCGGATGTATAGGGATCCTGGAACAGAGCCCCATTCTTTTCAGTCATCTGCGGATTGGTTTCCTCTTCAGACAGGAAAACGTTTCATTTGTCTGGCTTATGATGATGGAAAAAAAAAAAGAAAAGAAAAAGTAAGCTGCTCCTTCTTTATTGGCATTTTGATAAATCCATTCATATTATTGGCACATGATCAATGATACGACCGAAGAACAGCTTCCTATTGAGTTTTTGAAGAATAATTCATAAAATTTATACTTGCTCACTCTAACAAGGCAACCCCATGCTTTCAAGTTGTAAAAAATGTTTTATCAACGGTTAATAAATCCGTGACTAATGCTTTATTGATACACTAAAAGCCATTAACAATATATTGTCATATCTGTCATTTGAATTGTGGCTAAAGCCAACAGCCTGTTAGCTTAGCATAGCATATAGACTGGAAAGAGAGGGAGTCAGCTAAACTCTATTTGGGCAGCATATCAGTATTATAATGTAGTCTTGATATGAGGCCAGCTATTGTCTCAAATTTTGGATATCATTATAAAAGTGGTCATAATGTTGTCTTTTCCTGATGTTATTTTTACAGTAAAAGTGATGTCATTTTGTAAACCAGATTGTTCTACATGTTTTAATACTTGCCTTTACCTACATAGTCACTTAAAGTATCAACAGTCATCCCTACAATGTTTTAGCAATATCAATATTATGGTATTAAGTCAAAAATATCGAAATAATACATTTTGTTGCCCGGTATTGATGAATTGTTTTGAGGATAATTCAAAATATTGTGATACATATTGTGTGTCAAGGTTCCATTACAGGAAATATTTTGCTTATTACAACTCAACTTTTACTCTTATTATGGACATGTATCTTATTATGATGATTCTGTATTCATAATGCTGCCACTAATTCCTTTTTTGCACAGGAAAACCTTTAGTAAAACCCCTCAAAACATCAAATATGAAGTGTTTCACTAAAACCAATAGTCACAATCAAATAAAAACAGAAGCACCCCGACATCATATGAGCGTCTGAAAGAAAATACAGAGACCACTTCTGTGATATACCCAGCACTGTCATCACTTTTAAAGAAAACTGTTGGACCCCATTTCTCACAGTAAGAGGCTAATAAAACGTGTTTTCAGAGCCTTTAATGTCTGGAAAGAAGGTGCCGAGCATCCGGACCAACACCCATTCATCAACATCTTACTAACATTTACAACTTAAGACTTGATTTATAAGCCTTGAAAAACAATTAATGACTTATTAGCATTCATAATTGCACATAACTCCTGCTGAAGTGAAATCTGTGACCGTGAGAAAGTGAGAAAATAAAGGCATTTTTCAACCTGTTTTCAACCCCTGTCTCGTCTGTCTGTCTTAATTACTTTGTCTGTTTTATGTGAACTTTGAATTGCCCTGTTAAAAGTGTGACGCAAATACACTGCTCATTAAAGGGATATTCCGGCATAAGTTTAATCCATGGTCTAACAAACCATGACACCGAGCAAGACCCCCCTCGAGAGATCAAGTTTTCCAAACAGCTTATGTAGTTTTAGCAACCTCAGAAAAGACTGCATGATAACAATACACTGCAGCCTAAGCTTCCAACAAGAAACCATCAAAAAGCCACTCAGAGCCACAAATAATGCTTAGAACAGCACCAAACTTCAGCAACAGTACAAATAGGGTCCCGACATATAGTTCAAGGCGTCAAACATCTGCTAGCTTTGCCAGATCTCTACTGAAAAGAGAACACCACTTGTTGTGGGGAAGCCCTGACGAGTCGATTACCGAGTGCAGTTAGAAATGCTCAATTCCATTCTTTTCCCTGTCCACTCTTGATAGTAACTGTTATAAACTGGTAGCCAAGACACATATGAACTTTGATTGCATTTCCATGGAGTAATAATCATACATTTTCATCCTTGTCCTGCAGAATTCTGCTGCACTCGGTCATCGACTCACAGGGCTTCACAACAACGAGTAAGCTTATTTATAGCTATGAGTGGCTTTTTGATGGCGGTTTCTTGGTTGGAGGCATAGACTGCAGTGTATTGTTATCGTGTGGAATTTTCTGAGGTTGCTAGAACTACATAAGCTAGCAAAACTTGATCTCTCGAGGGGGCGTCTTACTCGGTGTCACAAGTATGTTAGACCATGAATTAAACTTATCCCTTGAATATCTCATAATTCATCTATAATGCATAAATAAGGGCTAAAGGTGTTAGATACAACTTAGAATACCTTTGTAGGGCCTGTTTGTGTTTCTTCCCTCGCAGCAGAGAGAAGGTTTAGAAAGTAGAGGAACGAGTTTACATGCGTCTCCGCTGGTGGCCATATAATGTCTGTAATGGCGAGTTCCCATGCTGGGATATCATGTGCAACCAGTCGGTGCTGCGTCGCCTCATCAGGATTCCTCCCGGTGGGAAGGACGGCAGAGCGGGCTAATCCCAAGGAGAGATGGGTTTTGATGTGCAGGGGTATATTTTGTGATATGTACGTGGGGGGGCCTTTAGTTCGCCTGTCACACACAAATAGTGTTTGCAAAAAATAGGAACACGACTGACAAGAATGTGAAATCTGAAGAAGCGGAGCCAGGCTTTGACGGGATCACAGTGGTTCTTATAACGTGTGCCTGTCCCATCGTCTTTAGTCTTTTTTTTCCCCTCTCCAACTGTGCTTAAACACAAAAGCTTGAGCCTGGTTACGGGACCGCTCACACAGCTCATGCTGTAGAGATATTGCTGAAGCTTGCATGCATTAAACTGAGGTTACAGAGGGATGTATAATGAATCTACATTCCTCTGATCCTTTAATGCTTATTTAAATTTCAGTTTACTCCTTTTTTTTTTTTTTTTTTTTTTGTCGGCTGCCGGAGGATGGATGTATCTCTTAACATGTCGTGATTAGTGGCTCCGGGCGATGCTCGAGGACTCAAGATACTGTTGAACATGAGGCACATCAGAAAGTGCATTAATTTTTCAACTTTAAAGAGATCAGCCGAAATAGCCCAGGCCTCAAGAGGATCTGTGGAACTTCTGTAGAAATGCTTCTTTGACTGTGTCGTGATTTTATTGATTCATTTGTTGCCGTTCTGTGGACATTTATAGCTGAGCTCGGCCCCTTCCACTTGCCGTCCTCTTCAGGGCCCCGCTGGGACGTCATAAACACTGATGCCCCTCTGATGATAAAGGTATTGAGACTTCTAGTCCACTAAAAGGCAGCTGAAGAGGATGATTACTGGTAAGAGCTGCATCAAGCTGGGAACGTCTCTCGATTGATGTATCGATCTCAGCCATGGAGTTCCTCACAGCACAGAGGCAAGCTTACCTGTGCTTTCGATAAGAGGAGGATTGAAGAACATCACATTTTGACACATAATGGCTTCCTAACAGCCCGGAGTCTCATCAAAAAGGCAGTGATCTCCTCCTGCAGCTCATCCAGTCCCCTGTAGCAGGGCGCCACCGCTGCCGATCCATCACATCCCGAGTGAACACAACAGACCCAGTAATGTAAGACGTAACGCGATTTAAGCTTTTCTCTATGTTGTGCCTTTATTGAATTTAGTGCCTTGGTTGGTACAGTCAGGGCTCTCTATGGGCAGCCTGTTAGGTAGACAAAAATCTGAGGAGGAAACAGCTCCTGTATAACAACACTTTGGAAAAAGGCTGAGAAAGAATCTCCGGTGATTTAAAGGTCACAGGTTTGATGCCAACAAAAGAAAGAAAATGGCAGAATTTCACTGGCCTTAAACTCTACAGGGAGTCTTATAACACCCAATCTTCCTGGGGGAGTAAACCTGAGCAATAACTGACGCAGCAGTCTGGGCTGTGGTTAATGCTCTGTGTGTCTCAAGGTAAAATGGGGGTGGGGAGGGGGGGGGATCTATACTGTGTATGGCACTTTGTTGCTCCTAAAATTCATAGAATTAGATTTTGTTCCCCCCCCCCCATCGCTCCAGTCTCTCACTTTCCTTCTCTTTTGCTTCAACCTAAGCACCAACTGGGCAAGGCGGGCAAACCCCAAGTGGTCCCCAAAATACAATTATAGTTCTTTATTTCCTCGGTTACACTAACTCTGTGCATGTAAAATAATCAAAACCAAATTCTCATAGTGTCAACAGTCCATACAAAGACTTGCATATTTTCCATGTTCAGACCTTAAAGAATGAATAGTATAGTATATATAGTAATATATATATAGTAATATAGTACATATTGCTGGATTTGGCTACATTGCTGGATTTGGCTACATAATGTATTAGACATCTGGAGGCTGGCAGGTGAGAGAGGGTAGATAAGAGAGAGCAGGGCTCTATTGTACATGATCGCTCATTGGCTGCTGTGGGCTATGGGGCGGACGTATGCCAATCCTGTCTAGTCAAATAAGCTGTCAATCAATCTGGTAAACCCTCGAAAACTTCACATTGTACCTCATCGTTGGGGGAAGGGGACAATAAACAGAAAACACTCTCAGGAGAAATTCCTGAAGGGGACACCAAAGGTGCCGGCAAAAGTACTTTTATACTAAATGTATGTAAAGGAAACGCTGATTGCTAAGGCTACAATTAAACTATACTAACTATACTTTGGCTTGGATTTAACGGTGAGGTAAACAGGCAGAACCATAACTGTAACTGTGTTTTAGTTATTATGCCAGAAGCAGATGATAATGTCGGGCACATCTTTCAGTCCAGTCACCAGGATGCAGCTATATTTTCAGGAATGGGACCGTGGTGTTTCAACGTTTGTAGACATGACACTTTAATTAGCATAATTAGCAAAGTGGTTTCATTGCATATTGTTAGATGCTTTCAAATTATATGTTTTTCACTCATAAAGGTTATTGAGGTACAAGGCCAGAAACTGTTGGTCAATGCCACAGTTATTTGTTTCTGCTTGGCGGTTTGGAGAAAATGCTCATTATTGTGCTTCAGAAATGCTGGCAACAGCATTCTAGAGATTCTTTTTAGAGATGAGGCTGGCAGTTTCCCTTTGTTTCCATTCGTTATGCTAAGGTAGGCTAACAGCCAAGTTGTCAAGTAAAGCATACTTCACAAACTTAGTTCAACTATTTCTTATAGAAAAACTTTATTTCAGTGCATATTTTTATGCTGTGAATTTAGTGTTTAAGTGCCTGGGACCTTGTGATAATCCTCAGTAACAAAATGATGTAGGCACAGGGAGTGTGAGGGGTTAATGGTGGCCCAGTAGCTCATTCATTATTAATACAGGTGCTAATGTGAAACCATATTCTTGTTGTTTAAACCTACTTGCTGCAGCTGCATAGGGCTTTGCGCCGCCTGAACCAATTTGAATTCCTCCATAATCGCGCACTTCTTTGTATTATCAGTCAATCCCAGACAAAACCAGACAAAGGTGACATTGCTTTTTATTTGCAAAATTCCAATCTCACCAGCTTAAGTCAAGGCCTTTTGATTCCCTTTTTGTTTCTCTCGGGCTTATGACAACTTTCTATCTATATTCTGACTGGTTTTGTGAGTCATAACCTTTGACTCACATCTTGCTGTGTTGAAAATGGCACGGCTCTAAAATACACACTTTTTTTTTCTTTCTCACTTTTATTTATCTGGGGAAAGTCAGCTGAGCATGCTCACCCTTTTCCCAGCTATGCCCTGCTTAACATTCATGGTACAGTTGCACACATTCACGCCTGGGAGCAGCTCAGCACCGCCGCAGTCTTCAACTGTTGACCGCTGAGCAGCTCCAGTGGAGCAGCCGAGTTAAGTGTCTTACTCAAGGGCACCTAGGCAAAAGTGGTAACAAGCTCTCCAAGGCCTGGTGTGACCCTCGCCTGCTTACTTCTATTTGATGTAGTTTCTTGTAAGATAAATATACATCAATACCCGAGGGAAGGAGAGCGAACGCTCTCTGCATTCCAAAGGATTCATGTTCTCAAATTAAAAGCAAAATTAATATTAATATCATTTCTAATTCTTGTGGCGGGGTGGACTGGCTGCTCTTGATGTTGTCGACCCTAGAAAACCTCCTCACAGTCTCTCTCAAGCATGTCTGTTTATTTATCTTTTTTTCCCTTTGCTCTGCATATCCGCCATGCTGATACTGTCCCTGAGGTTTTTTGAGCCAGATTTTTCACAACGGCAACTGCAATAATCATCTCTATGGTAACTCATTGAAAATGCTTTGCTGCATTCGAAGGAAGCAGAGGAGAGGACAACAAGCGGGAGCGGGAGGAGGAGGGGGAGAGTGAGACAGGCTTGGAGCTTTTCTTTTCATTTTCAGCGGTTTTCCAGCCATCAGTTGTTCATCCGTGTTTCAAGTCCATCACTCACACTTACTTAAGAGTCCCCAGATCACATCAAACATGGAATTGAGTGAATGTTATTTTTCCTGCCAGTCCCGCTCTCTGAAAGAAAAAAAAATCGAGCTGTGCTGTCAAAAATAATTCGATCAAATAACATGTCCGACTTCTCTGTGTCTGAACAGGCGGGCACTGCTGCCCGTCTTCCACGCCAGGCTGTGTTTATCAATAGTGGTTAGAGGGGAAAAAAATATGTTCCGGTTTTGAAGTAGACGTGCCGTCAAGTTTTAGGACAGTGCGTTTGCCTCGTAAATATCTCATGCTCGCCATCAATCAGCGAGCTAGTTGTAGTCAGTTTTACATTCTGGTCTGTTGTTGAGATATAAGGCTGTAAGTGGTTGTGCCGGAGTCATAGATGAATAATCTATGTGTCCACTAAATTCTGCTCTCATCCAGCTGGGAAATGAATACCAAGCCAGCAGTGCTCAGCGAGGTGTAGGACTCAAATCCCTGGCTCTTTACTTTTATCTTTCGGTGCAAATATTTGTCTCATGAATTTCTCTTCCAACTGTTCCCAGAGATATCATATCCCCAAGATAGAGCATAGGCTCTCCTCGACATTTATTTAAATCTTTATTATCAGTTCAACCTCTACTTAAAGCTCCCAGCTCAGGGAGTATTGCTTTCATACATTTGCTGTTGCAATATGTACACAGGGCTTCAGTGCTTTTTCTTTTCCAGGTGAGAAATGTATTTTTCCTCTTCTAGGAGCCTGAGATGAGGGCTGCCTTCGTTATGTGTCGGTTCAACCTGTGAATGTATCACTTTGCTGAGATTAATTAGTGCTGCAGGTCTGACTTAAAGGTCGCAGCCTGGGGATCAGTCAATGGGGCCATAACAGCCTTGGGACATCTCGGGACAAATTGAATTAAATTGTGAGAATCAAGCCAAGTAGAACCAGGTGCATGCGCTGTGTGTGTGTGTGTGTGTGTGTGTGTGTGTGTGTGTGTGTGTGTGTGTGTGTGTGTGTGTGTGTGTGTGTGTGTGTGTGTGTGTGTGTCTGTATGTGTCTGTAAAGTGGCTGAGGTTAGATAAGTGATAACAGTTATTATTTTAAATCTATTGATGCCCACTTCTGCCTGAAAAAAAAACAAAACAAAATATATAGATGAAAAGTTATGCGTGAGGAGAATAGAAATTCTTATGGCCAGTCAAACTTATTGGAAACCGGAATTGTGATGCACTTAGTTGACACAGAATCTCATAGCTTTGATTTGGTAAGAAAAAGACTACCTAAGCTTAGCCCCAGTGACCGGTCACGGCAGGTCTGTCAAGCTTTGGATGTCAAGCTATAATGCATGAACATAACCTCTGTTGCTTCCAAGTATGGTTTTTCTCCCTCATCATGCTATAATAATAAGACTAACACGTTCTACCCTACAATACAAGACCAACAGTGCTCCACTGTACCAACTGGTGAGGATGCTGATATGGCACCTGGGTGTGCAGCTTAATACAATAGCTTTAGATACAATTCAGACAGCGTTTTCAACCAACTCATGGACTTAACTAGCTTGCCACAACTGATAAGAATCTGCTGCAGTTGTCATTTCAGCCAGCAAACGGTAACCAACTGCGGATGATTTTGTCCACTTTTGTCTAATTCCGACTGATATCAGGGCACCGTGGTTTAAAAATGCTCAACTCTGAGAGGTAAATCTGCTATTGTTGTCACCGTATACTGCTGTATATGTGTAATATGAGCATGTGAGACGTGAAAGGTAAAGCATCATGTTGCACTCATGCTCAAATAGGTGGACGTCCAACTGAAATTGTTTAAATGCAAAAACTCTACTTTACAGAACCCCTGAGAGGCACGAGGAGAAAAACAAAAAACAAAACTGGTTATCCATTTTCCAAACTGTTTTCTCTCCTGAAATAATTGATAAAATAATAATAATGTTTCTAAATCATGTCCTCCAACATGCTCAGATTGTAAAGAATAGCAAAAGATTGTCTAATAATTAGCGTTCCTAATTTAAAGAGCATGGTTACCTCACATGTAGTGATCATTTCACCCGCCCCTACCTGCCATCATTTTATCCTTTTTTCTTAGACATTTGTCAGGCAAAATCAAATGTTATAATGGGTCGAGCTTTTTCATGCACCAATATGCAACTTTCTTCCCTGCTCCCACTTTTACATCGCCCAAATATGTTGAACTCCTTAGGTCTCCGCCACTTTTGAAAATAAAGTGATGTCTTCGGTCAACTATATTACTGTAATTATTGTCTTGTCTGTATGTTCCATATTCTGTATACAACATGTTTCAGCTGTGGCTCTTCTCATCACCTGGCACTTAACATAATGATGTAGGAGAAGATGTTAAGATCATCTCAAGTCCCAAAGTGGATTATTATCTCTGCACCTCTTAACACTAACATCAAAAGACAACTCCAATCCCCCAAAGTGCATCTCTTGGTCTCTGAGCTTTTGCTTTATTTTGTGTTTTCTCACCATTTCCTGAGAGACAACAAACTTCTCTTCTGTGCGCATTGACCCCGCGTGACTCGCCAGGTGTTGAGTTTTTCGTTTATATTCCCTCGCCTGAAATGTTGCATTTATACCACAAAAGGTGGGGGGGGGACCACGAGCGTCATTTTCAAGCATGTTAAACAAAATGGGGGTAATTAGGACGGCTGGCTACTGCTCCCACTGCGTTGTAATTTGCCTCCTCTCAGTGCGAAGGCTCTGTTTCACTTTACAGTTTGTTGACTGCCAATGTGTGGGAACAGTCTAAAATGCTGACATCGGTTAGGGACATTAATAAGGATATCACTTCTGCCACCCTGGGCGCTCGCATCTAAATAATGGCATTCGAATTGTACATACTGTGTTCTGCATGGCACTCTGCTGGAGACTAAAGCAATTTGAAGGCAATCAGAGAGTGACTAGAGAGCGCCACTCTGATTAGATAACTACAACATTATACAAGATTGGCTGTGGAACACTGGACTCTATCTTACCATTTGTTCCACTCGCCCCGCCATTATAAATGGACAATGGATTAGAGCAAGCTCATAATACACTGGTTTCTTCTTGTACCCGCAGTTGAGAGGGATAACAAGACCAGAAGACAAATGTGGCAAAGAGCACACAAGATGTCTTCTGCTGAATAAATGACAGCCTGCCCCTGAGAAGTGACACGGAGCCTCACACATACCAGGAGGCACAAACCATTAGCAGAGTGCAAAACGGAATGATGAAGACATATTTTGTGTTGTGGGACTCGAAATTACACTTTGGGGGAGCTGCGGAGAGGAGAGAAAAAAAAAAAATGGGGAAGGAAGTGGAGAGGTTTTGCTGTGTGGGTGTACGAGCGATGAGCATGAATTGTGAATGAGCAAGTGTCTGAGCTGAACACTTGCATAACAACTTAGCCGAGAGAGAAATCCGGCTCGCTGAAAAACACTGAAAAGGATGCACTGAAGACATCTTGTCGTCTTGTTCACATTAAAGCATGAGAACTTCTCGCCACAGTTGTGGTTTACGCATTAAGGTTATTCATACATTATGAAATGTTGTTGTGAGTACTATCCACTTAAGATTCTGGAACATTTGAAATCTCTGATAGTCTTTTCCTTTTTTTTTTTGGTTTACAGATCTTCATGAGGCTAATTAACTAAACTGATTTCGCAGATTACCTGTTCCCAGCAGCAGCCAGGGGAAATGAGGAGTGATTGAGGAGAACTGCTGAGTTAGGCACCCGAGTGTCACTTCATACAGATTTTAACATCCTGCTAATTAACCGTTAAAAAAATGAAAGTATTGCTAGTGTTACCATTACTGCGCACTGCTTTTTCTTTGTTGTAAAATAAAACAAAGAGCAGAGATGAAGACAGAGATTTTTAAGAGCCAGTGTTTTTGTGATTCACGTTTGGAAAAAAGAAAAAAAAAAAAAAAAAGCACAAGACATCAATGTGCCAGTCAGCAGTGTGTTCGTACGTCTCTGCAGGCTAATGGCTGTGTACTGTATCTGAAAACAACATGAGCTGATGACTTCTTTTCATGACTAGATGAAATGCAGCAGGAGCCGCTGACTTCTTCCATTACTGCACTTTAGACTCTGCCTTGGTGTTAATGCTGGTAAAAAAAAATAAACAAGTGTCCTCGGATGCACTACTAGGGCCTTTAGTTAGAGCTCTGATCTTTGCTAATGTGGCTCTCAACAGTGTCTGATATGATGCATATATCACAAAGAAGAGGTTTGGGAGGCTGATACCCACAACATGTCACCACCGCCTTCCTGGCAATATATTTAGATTAATGGCAGTCCAGCCAGGAAGGAAATTGGAAATGTTTTTTGAAGTTGTTTTCATTAAGAATAAGAACTCAATGTCCTTACAGTGATAAGTTGTTGAACTTATAACAGGCTTACTTTTTTATTTATTTATTTATTTATTTTGAGGGGGAGGCGTTGAAATCAAAGTAGCAGAGGTGAAAATATCCAGACTTTTTGTTTCATGGTATTGGGGAAGCGTTGAAGTGTCGGAAAGGTAATACGCGGCTCCTTAAGTGGATATCTGTCTGATGAACTCCCAGGTCTTTCAAGGTTCCAGCAGAGTTTGGTGTAGTCGTCAAGCCTGAGACAGGACAACAGTGATGAAGACAACTAGACCTTGGAGTTATATTTAGTTGCGCTGTGTACTCAAGAATCCACAAGTGTGCTCAAGGTAATGGTGCGTTTTGTTTGGTAGCCTGTCTCCAACCTGAGTGAGGGAGGACGCCGGCATATGAGACTAAACCTGGCGCGACGAAAGCTTAAACATTAGCTCACGCATGAACGTTTCATGTCACATAGATTTTTTCATTCACGCAATGATGGCCGGTTAATGGTGTGTTTCCCCCGCCAGCGAAGTGAGTTTGACTGTGGGATCATTTTTCGTCTACTCGCACCCAAACAGCCGCCGTAACTTAACGGCACATTAGCCGTTAGCTTGCAAGCAACAGTGGGCACCGTGGGTCTGCAAGTCCGCATGTTCCTATTCAGGTTGGTCACTGAACTCAGCACTCACCAGAAACTCCGGGTTCTTCCTTTTTCGCTTATCACTTTGAAATGCAGGCATATTTTTGTGAATGTATTTTTCTTTTCTTTTTTGTTTTGCACGCGATGCCTTAGAAATGGCAATCGCAAAACCTGAACCGCGCTCTACAGGCGTCCGACCTGATCCAGGATGTCCAACACAGGACATTATTTTTCACCCGTTTCATCCAAATTGTGCGGGTCACCTCGGGTACCCGAATCCGTGCAGGACTCTGATGGAAAGTTGCATTAAATGTACATACTCAACCTCAAATGTTTATATAAGCACAGTCACCTTGACTGAAGGTACCTAGTTACTTTGTGCTAATACTATTCTAGTAGTACTGACAAGAAAAAAACCTCTCGAAAATAGCACTGGATGAAATACATGGCCAGTTGTGTATTGAGAAAAATATACCTTCATCTTACGGACTAGCGTTTATACCAGTGGTCCTCAATAGGTGGCCCCTGGGCTAAATCCGGCCCGCTGGCCTCCTATTTGTGGCCACCAAACTGTTATTCCCTCACCTCATGTGTTTTGGTTGAGTTGGCACATGTATACCGGCACTTGTCTCCATGCCAACAATACACAGACAGTTGGGTCACTCACTGCTGTGAGAGCTATTTTTAACTTTCACTTTGGTTTTTGGAGCAGTTAGCATATTGACATTTTGCCAGCTGTAGGAGCATAGTTCACTGCTAAAAGAAAGGCGAACAGTGAAAATTGGAACTTCGGAATTTTGAAGAGACATTTCTCCAAAATTCAGAAGTAAGAATAACAAAAAAAGCACTGAAATCGTCATATCTTTTGAAGAGACATTTCCCCAAAATTCAGAAGTAAGAATAACAAAAAAAGCACTGAAATCGTCATATCTCGCTGCAAGCAGGATTCTTGTCACATCTATGACACAACAACAAGAAGCAACAGAGTGCTCACTTAGAAACTTTGTTTTATTCAACTATTTTAAATTGTCAAAATAGAAATGACATTTTATTTTAGTTTGTATTTTTGTGTTTGATATATATATATATATATACAGTATATGTATATATTATTGTATTGCATGTTATGCATATTATATTGCATGTGGCCTGACCGACTTCAGTACATGGACCTTTGCTTTGTGTCTTTGAAAAAATCTTTACGGCCCTTTAAGATTTGTATTCGAGTACCCTGTTTTTTTAAGGGAAACAAAAGGGAAAAAAAACAACTGTGTTCCTGTGAGTCAGACAGCACACAAAGCATGTTTCCTGCTGGGCCAATTTTAAAGCCCTTGAACACACAATAGCTGCCAGACTCTTAACCTACTCACCTGAATCACTGAGAAAGAAAGAAAGAAAGAAAGAAAGACAGAAAGACAGAAAGACAGAAAGAAAGAAAGAAAGAAAAAGTTGAATATAGCCATCTGCAACACACCAACTCATGCATGTAGGATGGCTGCTGAAATGTCTTTACATGTCCCCTTAGCTGACCTGTCACAGGGCATTTTAGCAAAGCATATAATCTGTTTAAGTGCCTTTAACAGGAGGAAATGGAACTGAAAAGTCTTTTCAAAGTTCATCATCTATTTCATATTGATTTTCCATCCCCTGCTCTTGAATGTATAGTAAAGTTGCCAGGTTTTTTTTGTTTCCATCATTCAGCCTTAAGCAGTTTCTACATGACC
This sequence comes from Acanthopagrus latus, assembly GCF_904848185.1. Lineage (NCBI taxonomy): Eukaryota > Metazoa > Chordata > Actinopteri > Spariformes > Sparidae > Acanthopagrus > Acanthopagrus latus. The sequence goes on from NC_051039.1 coordinate 13,216,209, forward strand.
CTTTTTCATAGAATATATTTATTTTTAAAAAATTCTCACTCTGGGTGGGATAAATGATCGGACGCAGTTAAGTTGTAAACGTGACTGTACGATTTTAGCAGGGTTATTTGAAGTAGAAGTATGATACATTTCTGTATTCTGTATTTTCACGAATGTTTCCAAAAAATGTATAATTTGTGCCAGTATGGATCTCTCGATCACAACTAAAGATTTAAGTAGAGTGGGGTCTTGGGAGTTTGGTCAGTTTGGGTGGGGTCATGGTCTTGCTGATGAAAATCTATCCGACATCATTCACGGACTAGGTAATTCACAGTTTAATTCACATTTACATTAGGTTAAAGTGAAACTCTCGACAAAATGCAACCTGGGCTTTTTTTGTGAATATACATGAGTCAAACCTTTGTGTAAAAGCATAATTACGACGAAAGAGATGAGCCAAACTCATTTTAAATGGGAGCGCTAGGGGCAAATTAGCGATAGCATCAAAATGGCTATTTGTAAAACACTAAGAAGGTTTGACACAACATGAAACTTTGCTCACAGTATCATCAGGGTCTCTACACATGAACATGAGCATTGAAAACATTGCTTGTGCACACAGAGTTTACTAAAAAGAAAGTTTCTGGACAACTCAGATCAGCAGATGTTTCCTCCACTAGCCGCCATCCTGCCAGTGAGAAGTGTTGATTTCTGAGAGAGTTAAGGTGGACCACTCCTAAAGCTTAGTTCTATATAAATGCACGGATAATTTGTTGTTTTGTCATTAGCGAAAAACAATATTGACCTTGAAGTTGAAAAAGGAGCCTCATATAAGAAGCAATACTAAAATCAAAAGCCGGAAAAGTCACGTAAGATATCGTGTGGATAGTTGTTGCCGTAAGACAGCATCGTTCCACCATGTTACGTTGCATTCTGGGATCAATACTTCTTGGCTGCCATGACAGCTGGGAACAGAACAAACCACTGCTAAGGTGAGTTGTTAGAAAACGTTCTTTTTAGTGAACTCTGTGTACACAAAGAATGTTTTCAATGCTCGTGTTCACGTGTAGAGACCCTGGTCATACTACGAGCAAAGTTTCATGTTGTGTCGAGCCTTCTTAGTGTTAAAAAATATATATATATATATATATATCGATTTTGATGCTACTGCAAAAGTGCCCGTCGCACTCCCATTGAAAATGAGTTTGACCTGAAAACGAAAATACGGTAAATCTTAGAAGTGCATCTTTCGTCGTAATTATGTTTTTATGTGAAGGTTTGACTCATATACAGTCACAAAAACAAAAAAAAACAAAAAAAAAACCCTAGGTTGCATTTTGGCGAGAGTTTCTCTTCAAGACACGTCCAGTGACTTCCTTCTTCACTCTCCGACTCCCTCTAAGGAAGTTTTAGCGACAGGCAACCAAACATAAAGCACCTTCACCTTGAACAAAAGTACAGATTTCTCTGGGTTTGAACATTGTTGGAAACATTTAAGATAGTACACAACTTAAATATATGACAATGCCTAGTTGTTTTTATACATTTTAATGCAGAAATGTTGAGAAATTTTATCTATCTTTAAAAACCTAGAGAAATCCCTTATATATTCAGTTTGATCATAAACATACACATAAGCCTCCCATGATCCCACACCTTTGTTGTGTCATTGTTTTGACTGGCAAAAAAGTGCCTTTAAGGGTGAGTTTGCCATGAAGCTTTAAATGGCACTGTGAGACAGCCTGAAAATCTACACACCGCGTACATTTTCTATGCTGTTTCTGTTTCGCAGTTGATGGAGCGTGTCTTCCTTTTCTTTGCAAATGTGCTCAAACTTAGTTTGTTCTTTACAAGCTTTGCCCTTCGGCTGGTATATACAGTAAGTGCTGCTGGAGGAATGCTTACTCTTAAATGATTTAACACGTTTCGTGGATCAATGTTTCCCCCCAACTTTGGAGAAAGGACGCCTATTGGATTGATGTTTCCCAGAGCAACACTCTGAGTAAATATATCTGCATTCATTGAGCTGCCCTGCTCAATCACACCACTTTGGCTGCAGCTCTACAAGATAGCTTGCACCCAGAGGGAGATACTGGCAGACTCTGTAAGGCGTCTTGCTGACTGCTCAAGTGCCTTTATCTGTGCATTTCCTAATGGCATAGTGCTTGCACAGACTTTTATGTTAAAAAAGAGATAATGTTCAAAGTGATTTTCTTTCCCTCATGACTTAATTAGTGATAATTACGCCACAGAAGTGAATGTTTTTCAAACTTGCACTGACTCTTCAGTTATTCTTTACGATGGCTGTGACTGGAAACTTCATGAAATTGATTCCAGTTCGGTGAAGCAGCTTTGTATTTGAAACTTTTGGCATCTCCTAGCGCCGTCATTAGTATGTCTTTTGAATCGTGTAGCACGGTCCCTGTTTGATTTTGAAGCAGCCGCAAATAAGCCCAAATGTGAACAGGATGTAATCACCTTTAAAGTATTTTGACTGATGCCATTTGAAAGGAATCAACCTGAGTGAAGTGATCGTTCGGCTGCATGTTAAGATTCCAGGAAAGATCAGCGCTTCACCTGATGAGCCCTCTCAGATAAGATAACCTCTAGACGTCTACTGTACATCCTCTGCTGTCGTTTGATAAGTAATCAATGGGTCCTTGTGAGGACAAAAACAATCCCAGGAGACCATTATGATGTATACATACCTCCACTTGTTTTAATGGTTCAGCTTCTTCCACGGTCCCTGCCAAAAAGGGGTGATGCCATCTGTTTTAAATTAGCACTGGCCAGGAAGGAAACGTTTGACAGTGTTGTTTAAATCAATCAGAAAGGAGATGGAAGGGATCTCATTATGGTTATGCTGATCCTGGGAATCAATCATGACCAAGCAGATGTTTCCAAAAAGAACGTCTTCGTTTTGGCCCTGCCTTTGCTGATCATCCGTCAGCTGAAGGAACATGAATAATCACTCTGTTTAAGAGTAGAGGTGAGGTTTTGTATCGGAACAACTTGTTCTTCATTTATTTAACTTTCTGATCCCTGAAACTACATCAACGCTTCTCGGAAGTAAATGACTATAAATCTGCTCCTTTGTCGTTAAACATTTCAAATACGTTCCCGTTGTGAAACATAAATGTGATAACATCCTCTCAATGAGAGGTTCACTTGCCGTAAAGAAACACGGCATCATCTTGAGCTGTCAAAAAATTAAATCAAGTGTGTGGTGGCAAGACAAAGTTTATCGCCAGTGTTTCTGTCTGCAGTATATGGCCATATGGTGTGTGTGACTGTGTGTGTGACTGTGTATGTGACTGTGTGTGTGTGTGTGTTTGTGTGTGTGGGGCGCACCCATGCATATGGATTTATCTGAGCTCACGCTGACAAAGCTCCAGTGGCTGACTGTGTTTCTAAAAGTAGAGAATAACAACTTTATAATTCCTGCGCAGTCTGAAACCTCCAGCACAGTCTGGAGGGAGGACAAAATAACAGAGACACCTCACCGTATAATTCAATCCCAAATCAAAAGAGTCAAAAATACTCAGCCAGAGCTGAATCAACACATACATCAACAAAAAAATCATAATGCATGTGGTTGAAATTAGATGCTTTTCTGATCATCTAATAGCAACAAATTCCTCCATCCTAGTTTTTCTAAAGTCAGAAGCTGACAAATAAGCAAGCCAGTGAAACACGTAATGATACTTTTGGATTCATGTGTGGTCAAATGACACGTTAGACCACAAGTCGTACCATAGGGATGTCACTTTCTCATGAATCTCATGAATTCGAGCAGACATGTTTTTATTTGGATTTCATTCAAATGCTACCCACGCACCCTTAAATACAGCGTCCAATTGACGCAGCGCTTTCACTGCCTCACTTGAGTGACAAGCTAAGGCACTGAACAGTGATGCATCAGCGTTTCACAAAGTCAGCAATCAGCCTCGCCTCTATCTTCTTTCTCCCTGTGGTGTTGAATTCAGAATGCTTCGAGATTGTTTGGTATCATAATAACCTGGTCACCTCAGCTCGTTAGTTTTTTCCATTTGTGCCAGCAAAGAAAACAGCAATAGCCTAGGGGGCATGCTGACCCACCGCATTCCCAAACTGGAGACGAAACCAGGCCTGTTGTCCTTGTACAGTGTGAATTCTGAATTTGAACAGCTCATGTTCAATTTAATGTTTGTTTTGTTTCTCTAGGTGTGGATTTTGAATGAAAAGTGACACCTACCTCCACTGTGTGACAAAGTTTGTTAGAGGCAAACACAAGTTCACGATACTTCGTCACAACCACTAAGCATCTTATTACACAATTACTGTACATGTTTTCTATGAATCGATCAGTCTAAGTGTTGTAACGTTTAACGTTACAAAGGTTTGCGACTAAAGTCGACCTGTAGAGACGCTCTAGTGAGTGGACCCTCTAGAGCGACCCTTACATCCGTGTTGGGGTCTTCGACACTTACATTCTCAGTAGCCTTTTCTGTCATATGTCAAAAATCACACATGTCATCCTAAACTGAGGTATGGTAAGAAAAGATTTCAGACTTAGGAAGAACCTGTAACGAGCCCTGGATATGTGAGTGGTGTCTCATCTAACTCATAGCGAGAAAAAAGACAAAATGTAAAACTGCTCATTCACGATTCACATATATTCAGTGATACGATCCTTAAATGCCTTACTATACTCTGTTGTCCCTGTTATTTTGTCCACCCCTTGTGCATTGACACAAATTTAGGGTAGATTCATCAAGATTCACAGAAGGAGAATGCCTATATAAAATACTGAGTCCAAAATGCATGACACAAGATTAAAACCATCCTCCTCCTGGCCACCAACACACACACACACACACACACACACACACACACACACACACACACACACACACACACACACACACACACACACACACACACACTCACACACGCACACACAAGAGCTTTGGATAGAAAACTAATAAAAAGCCTGGCAGAGGCAGAATGTTTTGAGCCTACTCTTTAAATTGATAAGATTAGGGGCACATCTCAGGTCATCTGGCAGGCTGTTCGACTGTTTCGGGGCAGACTGACTAAAAGGAGCCTCGCCAGATTTTGATTCCATTCTTGGAACAACGAACCCCCCCCCCCTCCCCCCACCCAACCAGATGATCAGAGAGGTCTGCGGCTGATTAACAGTGAGCAAGTGAGAAATGCATGGTGGGGCCGGGTCATTCTGTGCTTTATAAAGTAGAAGTGCAATCTCAAAGTAAATTCAGGACACTCAGGCGAAAGGAAAATGCAAAGGCCCGAGCACAGGAGTGATGTGTTTAGCAATTTATGCAGTGTTTATGCTCTACTGGGGGGGCAGGGATACAACACAGGAGTGCATTTCAATACACTAATATGCTGGAAACTAATGCATAAGCAAAGCAAAGTAAAAGAAAAGCACGCGCACTGAGAAGCAGAAAGTTTTTGGCCTTCTCATACTTAATGCCATCATTGCAGTCAGTCAGCGCTTTCACTGCACTAACACTATTGTTCTGACATTATACACCAGGGGGGCTTTCATTTTCCAAGCCCTCAACAGTTTCTCGGGATTAGACTGGAGGATGTCATCTTGCGATACACTAACTGTATCAGACTGTAGCATCCTCGGGGGAAAGGTAAACTTCACTGGCTAGAATATGTGATCTACACGCCTGATGATTCACTGTGACAGGTGTTCTGTGGTCAATTCTTTGCTGTTACACTCTCAGAAAAATACTTCAAAAGTTTTTCCTCACGCTTCATAGGCTCGGCAACCTTTGATTGAAGTTGAAGGGTGAAAGACCACTCCTCTCTTTTAGAAGCTTGAGGCATTCTTTAGCTCTGCAAGAGAGATGAAGCACAGAAGAAGACTGATATATAAGGTGGTGTAGCCACAATTAAGGTGCAGCCAAAGAAAGCAGAGGGAAGTCTTATGCACCTCAGGAGTTTTGTATGTTACCTTTATAACCTACTTTGATTACCAGGATTATTAATTCTCCAATCAATATGTTTACATTAACAATGAGTTTTTTATGTGAAACTGTCGCTTGCAGTGGCTAACTGTTATTAGCTAACTGTTTTAGCCTCTTTCAGTGTGTTTTGGATTTATGGCCCACAACTTTACTGTCTCTGCACTATCATCAACCTTGTTTCAGGCTGCAGTAGGCTGCTGTTCTCAGTGTAAAAAAGAAAAAAAAAACTACCTGCCCAGCGCCAAAATAAAGACAACGACTATATTTGCACATTAGAATGTGTTTGTGACTTTTGCATTTGTGTTGTGGCTTTTGCGTTTGGTTCGACCCTTCTGGGCCACCATACCTTGGAGCAAGAGATGTATTGGGACTGGGATGTGTTACATTCTTTACTTCTGGTTTAATGGCACCCAACTGGAAAATGAAGGTCTTCAGATGTTTTTCTTGAGGAACCAGCTCCTAATAATGGATCAGTGGTACTAGATGGGACCAGCATTTCACACAACTGATACAGTAGTTAACAGTGATACCTTTGTAGATTTAGAAGTTACAAATAATGACTTGTGTAGCATTATGTCAGTTTTTTTGTGTACAGTCTTTGTTGCACTGCCCGAATGTGACTAAAAAGCATTTGAAGTATTTAAAATGTATCTTTGGCTCAACAAATTAGGAGTTTGTCTTTGCTTTCTTTACTTTACAAAAAAGTGTGCCAAGCATGGACACCTTACAGAAGAACAGTCTCGTCATATTGAAATTTGCCTACCAAACCTTTTGAGGAGCAGAGGAGAAACACTGAACTTCCTCAGGAGGGCATCTAAGGTAAGTCCTGAGGGAACAGTTTCCAGTGATGACGCAAGTAGACATATTTCCGACCCTGCTCAGCCTCGCTAGCCCTTCACCCCTCTTCAGTTCCTCTATTGTGGCTCATCCAAAGCTGAAGTGGAGACATCTACAAGCTATGGCTGATAGTATCTGCATCCATTACATTCTTGGATCAGGAATTTTTCTCTGCAGTCGGTGAAATGAGTAATATGCTTGCGCTGACCAGTGAGATCGTATAATAATAATAATCCCCAGGTGGTGTGGTTGAGGGAACGTGCAGCCAACAATGACTAGTCAATAACTGTGGTTAATGCCAATCTTGAAATCCACCAGCAAAACAAAATTAGTGAGGCACATCTGCTATTTCTATTTTAAAGAGGCACTATTAAGCACATTTACATAAAACCTCCAAAATTAAATGAACTGTCATGGACCATAATCTCATTAAAAAAACACAATAGACGAGAATGAGGAGGAACTCACTCCGCATGACCTCTTAAACATACACCGCATAAACATACCAAGTTTTCCTTCCTGTATGTCAGTGGTATGATGACCCTAATGACAAAAAAGTGAGTCATTTGTGAGTTGACACTGGTGCCCCTGAATCATCATCATCAGGTTCACTCAACTGTTATGCCATTTATTTTGTTTGTTAATATATTCCAAGTTGTTCTAGCATTTAATCTCCATTTACCCCCTCTCTATGCCGGCTCTACGCCTGACTGTACTGGAAGATGATTCCCTCTCTGTCAGAGACTTTCTGCACTTTCCTCCATGTTTGTTTCCTAATGAGTTTGTTTTATTCTTTCACTTTTATGTCATTTTGACAGTTTGTTGTCTTCATTCATCAGTTTAAAAATACCAGCACTGTGAAGGGTGAGGGTGTGTTAAAGGGCTTGAATTAAAGTTAATGTGATTTTGATAACATTCAGCTTTAATGACTATAATGTTGACCACCTGATCCCTCTGCATCCTCTCTCCACTTCTGCATTTTTGGTTGCTTCCGCAAGTGACAAACCAGACACTGACTCTAGAGAGGGCCTTTTACATTTTTCTTGTTTTAAACGGCCACGGTACGTGAAGATGAGGTGAGGGGAGTTTGTTGCAATCTGCATCCCCAACAGTAGATGCCACTGAATCCTCCACTCTAGCCCTTTCGGTGTTTTATTAGAGTTGCAGTCTGGCAAATGTTTTTAGTACACATATGTAAAAATGGCACCACACATAAAATTATAATCAAATGAAAAACATTTCTGTGATTGAGCTAGCCATTGTAGCTGGTTAATTAATAAGACATTAATTGTAAAAATTTCCTTCTGAGGATTTGTTTATTATTATTTAGGCACATACGGAGCACTGATCATCTTAGCTTTTCCATATCCACAAAATACAAGATAAACAGCATTTTGAGAGAGGGGATTTATCTGTGGTGGTAGTGGGTGGACAGCTGATATAAGGATTATCAGCATGACATGTTGTGACAGTAAAATGAGTAAAGTGTGGTGGGAATGTGTTTGCAAAGGGGTAAAGATAATTAATCACAAATTCATAGCACTACCATGCCAAATGCGATAGTGTGATAAACTGAAATGAAGCAAATATAATGAAGCCAAAATAACTACGGATTGAGATAATGAATAATTTGTAGAACTGTGGGATTATGAGCGTGGTACTTTCCCAATAGAAAAAGACTGGGGCATTAAGCTGTACCCTTGTGTCTGACTTTGTCTGAAGTTGCCTCTGACCAACAGCGTGAGTTTTACTTTCCCTGGACAGAAAAGGGATGAAAGAGTCAGAGGTGATTGAAAATCCTGTAGTTTTCTGTTCAAATCGCCAGTGTGACATGATGTAATGGTTGGTGGTTGTTATGTAACATTTTTCCAGACATTACATTACACTCTGCCGAGAAATAGCGCTCATGTTCTTCTTGTACCGGATCACAGTTATAAAGAAAGGTGCACAGGTGGCACCCACACTGGAAGGTGAATGTTATTTCTTCTTTCTCTCCAGCAATTTTTTCCAACTGTGTCGTGCTCGACAATCATTTTGTTGTAGTGCGGCACTGAGCTCGATGAAAGACTTTACCTTCTCATTAAATTCCAAGACAGCAGGCATATATAAAGAGAGGCGTACTTTACTGTTTGTGTATGCGTGTGTGTGTGTGTGCATGTTATTCATTACCGCATGTGTTCAATGCGTTAATGGTTTTCGCATCAAAGATGCAGTGTAAAGTAAAGAAAAACTGAGGAATATGTTTGTGATGCCTGAGGAGGTGATGTACTGTGCTTTACATATAAAATATAAGAAATAACTGCATATGAAAGTAGTCTGGTTGAGGATATCTATGATATTTTATGTAAGTAAATAACCCTGATGATCTGTATGCACCTAATGCCTCTCTTAATGACAAAATAGCATTAACAATGCACAGCTAATGGAACGATTTATTCAAGCAAGCAGAGAATATAAAACAGCAAATGCTTGAAACATGACTAACAAATCAGAGACACACTGGTGGGCAGAATATGATGCTAACAGAATCCTAAGTGCACATTAGCAGCAGTCAGACAGTGTCTCACCACAACATGCGCGCATAAACTCAGGCACGTCCTCTAAATAAAGTTTTACTAAATTAAATAATGATAACTTGATTTATATAGAACCTTTCAGAAACAAAGTGTGTTAAAATGAAATCATCTACTGATAACAAATGGGACAAATAACAATGAATAACATTCGTTAAGATTGCAAGGCATTGAGATCCACACCTTCGGGGCACAGACAGGGAAATCCCAGTCACCTTTGGACAGAAGTCAAGATTGTGGAGCCATTACTAGAGTCATGCTACAGAATATCAAGCAGCAATCAAGCTCATTGGGAGGTAGTAAATCACAGATATACCATCCAAAGCAGTAAAATCTGAAAATCAGTTCTAAAACTCACAGTTAACCAGTTAAGGGCAGCATGTATTGGTTTGATATGGTTGTTTCTCTTTGTATATGTTAAAAGTCTGGCAACGCATGTTTTTTTTTATAAATTGAAGACTATGGACATCCAAATCAAAGTGCTTTGCAATAGCATCTGATCTTAATCAGACGTAAACTACCTTGTCCCAGGATCTTCTTAAAAACATCTGGTTTTGTCATCACAATGATGACTGGAAATTGTCCTGGGGTCTATGATAATAGCCAGTTGGGTATGAAAGGACAATTTTGAGTCATGGAGAACACAGAGGTCTTTCACTTGATAGGGCACCCAGAGCAGAGGAGAGATTATTGAATATTACTGCTGTTGCTGGTGCCACAGGGGGGAATTATTATCTGATTTAGAGTAATTTAGGAAATTTCAGGACATCCCATTTTTGATTTCAGTGAGTCGGGACATCAAACAAGATGCATCCATAGCGACAGGCCTTAGCGGAACAATGTGGTGTCATCTGTGTTGCAATGGAAATCAATGACAGGTAGCTTATGAATAATAAACAAGAAAGAATAGATCCTTGAGGTACCACACAAAATAAAGGAGTGCACGAGGAGGAGGCATGGCCATGTATTATAGAGGAGGCCTGTTTAAAGAAAGAAAACCAGCCCAGCCCCACATCATTTTAATCAAACTGCTGTTTTTTCCTCTGGTACTCTCTTTTACTTGTGTCTCTACCTTGATCTAACCTGCTTCCTCCAAGTCCCACCCCCATGCTCTCCCGAATGAACGACAGCTCGTGACGATGGAGCAGGTGACCAATCAACAGGCTATACAGGGATGAGTGACAAACATAAACACCAGTTGCCAGTACATTTACCAAACATATATTATAAACATGCTTAAAAGGTCCCATATGAAAAAAAAACACGTATTACCTAGTTGCTACATATATAAATTGGTCCTCCCTGAGCCTGCCAACTCCCAGAACAAGGAAAGCAAATGATTCCTGCATTTTCATAGGCTGGCCTCCTCTGCGCGGTGATTGGAGATATCCAAGAGGGGGGCGTCCATCCCTGAGGTGAAGTTCGGTGTGTTCAGCGGTAAGATAGCAGTATTTCGCTATGCAGACAGAGACTGCGCGAACAGTGTCCAAGAGTTTGGAAACTGTGTTGGAGACAAACACAGCTTTCGCTAGATGTTAGCCATTAGCTACATGGTAGTAACTGTAACAACACATCGAACAAACTAACATATTCAGACACACTACCCATTCTGAAACGTCCTGCTGCAGCCACAGAGTCTGTATTTCTTCAGGAGCCTCTCCTTCTGGGTCCGATTCTGGGTCAAACTGGTATGGTTGAACGACAGCATCTTGGCGAGCCATGGCGATACACATCCACCATAACATTAGTTCATGCTACCGCTGGCATAAGAGGGATCGTCTCCCTCAGGGGGACATGTAGCAGGCAAGGCAGGTGTTGACAGACAGAGCTCATTAGCATTTAAAGGTGCAGGCACAGAAACAGCCTGCTCTCAGTAGAGCTCACTTGAGCGACTGTTAGACAGCTGAAATTCAGGACCACAGATGGGTTTGTGGCAATGCATTTTGACTACAGTGTTGTTGGACCTCTGACAGCTGTGTGAAATTGATGAAAAACAGTATAATATGGGACCTTTAAAAACTGTATTGACCTTTTAATTTCTACATATTATTTAAACTGAACTCATATGTATTTTAAATAACAGTTCCTATTATATGGATTACAATAGAATACACTTATAGAAATAACTTATTTATTATTTATTTATTTAACTGATTAACTTAAATTTACATTTAGACAGGGCTACAGGAGTTTACCACAGGAGTTTTCTGAATGACAGACTTAAGCTCTAGAAAAGCTTTTGTTCCTATGAGTATTAAAGAAGACACATGTATGCATATAAAAATATATATTTAAATTCTAGAGTAAAACTATTGAGTTACCTGATAACTTCTCTCTTTATACGAGTGAATTCTCCTGGGTGAATGATCTGTTCCATATTAATGAGAGTTGTTTGTTGCCTGAGCTGCTTCCTGCCAGCTGCCAGTCTCTTTAGCAATTAATTTGATTCCATTTGTGTTGAAGTAGTGTTTGGGCAGGAGACACATCAGTAGGGAGAGGCGATGTCTTCCGACAACGGAGCCTTTGAAGTTGCTGGTGCCCTTTAAAATAATTATGAAAAGAGAGGAATGAAAACATAAAGAACATGCTGCTACATCTCAAAGACAATGCGGGGTGAAGCTGATAGAATGGTTTACCACAGGGCAAACTGCCTCCCTTTAATGATTTTTAATGATATTTCAATCAAACAGAATCTGTGTAGTTGCACTGGAATCTGCACTGTAGAAGTAGGGGAGCAGTACTAAGCCTACAGTTTTTGCACCTTTTGATACAAATTACAGTGCCCTCTCTAATGCCCAGCTCACCACTTTAACAGAGCAGTTCCTCCGTATCTTTTTTAAAGTAAGACAAAAGTAAGATCACTTAAAAGCACCTGCTGTGATGACAGCTGGAAGTGATGAGGAAAGTTTGTAACTATTAATATCGACAGTTCACATCCATTATATAAATATTTGTCTAGACAGAAGTCATCTTTAATAATGAGCTTTGCAAAGATTTTTTTACAACCAGGCTGAACAGAAGTGTTCACTACCTTCTAGTCTGTCTTTTTGCTGTGGTCAGGAGTGTGCTTCTATAACCATAACCAACAATGGACTGATGAGTACAGTACACCTTTATGCCAGTGCTGCAAGATGAGATGTTAAACCAAATGATCTCAGCAGGAACACGGTTTCAAGTGGGGGACAGGTGCTCTGTAGACTTTCTGACAATATTAAATGTCCAATTTGCAAGAAACTTGATTGGGTCTCATTCCCAACTTGTCAAATACTGGATTATATTTTAAGACAAACCTCGAGTTTGGGGATGGGGATGAGCCTCAGCCACACTTTAAACTACATGCTGAAAACACAAAACCAGAGACATGGTGAGCATTTAAACATATTTGCATATTACAGACAAAGCAAAAAACAAGTGAGTCCATTTCTGACATCAAAAGTAGTGTGTGTAATGCCCAGCTAATTTGTCAATAGAGTTTATTACATTTGTTTCAGTTGTTCAGGGCCTATACATTTTATTGCTTCTGTAATATTTTTTATGGTTAATGTGGCGAATGATACCAAAATGTCCTATGTTTTGAAATGCTTTTGAACGCCCCAGGTTTCTCTTATTCGGGTTCTCACTTGTTTGGACAGGTGTCAATCATTTTCTGCGCTATTGGGATTAACCTGTCGGATTACTAGAGGGGCGGGACGAGAGAAATAGCGAGGGGAATGACAAGAGAAAGAACGGCAGAGAGACCTAAAGTCCGAACAAACTTTCGAACAACTTTATAAGAAGTATTATTTACCGTTATAAACCGGGAGTTCGGGCGAGCGTTTGCTTAAGTTGTTAGGAGTGTAACCGAGTGTGTTTGAGAAGTGAGGGCTCTTTACTGGCGCAAGCTGAGGACCAGGATAAGACCGTTGCTATCGGTTAGCATCGCCAGTTGCTAATCAGGAGAAGCGCCGAGGAGGTTGGACGTTGGATGTTGCCACTTGCTGCAGCGGGACTGAGGAGTCGGGACTGAACCAGGCCTCAGGACGGTCTCTGGTCACGTCGCTTCCTCTGGGAAGAGGTCTTGGAGGAAATGGCTGGATGGCTTTTCTGTGGTCCCTGGTGTGAGTATCATGTCCAGAAGGTTTTAAGGTGGATTTCTGTATGAGCTCCAGCATGGTCGCAATCACTGGTGCCATCTGAAACACTACAAAAAACTACTACTATTTTTAAGGTTCCTACGGTGTAGTTCTTGGTTATGAGGTGGTCCAACACAAAGGAAACATTTATGAGTCATAACGTTTACACAGAGCCGGCCCTGGGCATATAAGTAACGTTATAGAGAAATTCTAGGAAAACGGAGGGAGAAAAAATAAATAAGTAAAAAAAAATAAAAAAATGCCAGTGCCATTACTACTATTTCGAAATATTATATAAGCCCACAACAACATAACGTCATAGCACAGACTGTTAAATAACGGAGAGGCCTTTTTTCTGGGTTCTGGCTCATTGCTCTGTACCTGTCCTCTGAGAGGTGGGCGGGTCAAGAGGTGAGCTGCCTGAATCTGACCGGACCCCAAGACCAAGAGAGAGATTTACTGATACTATGGGGGAATCACAAGGTCCCAAAGACTGAAACCACCCAGTGAAGGAAAAGAAGGAAAGAAGAGGAAGACGTGAAGAAGATAGAGGTACAGTAACGTCAATGTGATGAAGTTAAAAGAAATGAATAGTTTAATGATCGTAGTTACTGTTGTTGGAGCAGAGTGCTTACTTCGAATGATAGCAGCCTTGTTTAATAATCAATAAATAGCTGAGTCAACGTGTGTTAATGTTACTCCACCTTAAATTCCTCAGGGACTTTGGAAAGTTAACGTTAGTCCTGTTCAGGTGTTATTTTACCTGTTAGCTGCTTGTATTAGTTAAAATGCTATTAGTTTACCATCCCCTTTGTAATAGGGTCGTTGTAAGCCTTTGGCTTATTGTGTCACAGTTGATGTTTGTTAAAGTTTACATCAGTGTTAAAGTGCAGGTGAAGTGTATTACTGTTAATACTCCACACCTTAGCTTTCCCATATCATTCATAGGTGAAATATTTATACACCCTGGTTAGACTGAAATGCATTGCAATGACAATAAAGTTGAATGAATCTCGTCACATTTTCATTATTAGAATTAGTCTTATGTATAGCATACATTAAGCATCTATTTTTTTTATCAGGATGTAACATGCAGTGGTCACATGTACTTCTCTTCTCTCTTCAGATGCACTTTTAAGTTATTTCAGCACCACCCCAGTGACACAACACAGCAGAGCGACACAGGATCAGGGCTAAAGGCTGCACCAATAGACCTGCTGAGTGGCCATCTCTTCTAACTGACAAAGTAAGATGAGGGTTAGTTCACAGAGGACCAGATAAAATAAAAAAGCAGTTGACATTTCCCAAAGACAACGATGGGAGAGTGTCAACATGACTTTTGTAACAGAGTCTTAGTCAGCGCTGAAAAGAATTAAAAGAAGCTGGCTGATGTACTCAAACAGAAATGATAGCTTGCACTGCTTCTGTTGCTAAATGGTTCCTCCAAAAGAATACAGACTTAATAAGGAAGGACTAAAGGACTGGAGCAATGCAAGCTCAAGCTACTTGCTGAAGGTTCATGAGGATAGCCAGGAGCACAATACCCACATGGCAACATGGAGGGAGTTGGAGGTCGTTTTGCAAAGAGGCTGACAATACATAAGAGAGAGATGATATGTATATATATATGTTGGTGTGATTTTTTTTGACTTAAAAGGAATAAAATCTTGAATACATACATGCAGTTTCTGTTTGAGTGTATGAAAATGATTGTGAAATTGACTGCGATGCAAGAGGGTGCCGGCTATGATCTCGCCTAGGGCACCAAATTACTCAGGGCCAGCACTGGGTTTACACATTAACCTTGTTTGAAGGTGTTTGTCATGCTGATGATGTTTATATTTAGTAAGAGCTGTATTTATGGTTAAAGTAAACTGCGTGGGAAAATTAAAGCTCAATAACAATGTAGTTGCAATGAATAAACTTATCAGGCCTCTCTGCGTTTTAACCAGAATAACTTTCAAAGTGTGTTGATTATTCTAAAATATCTCATATTAGACATTTTAGTAGCACTCACCAATTCGCTCCTGTGCAGTCTGATACTCAAAAGGGTTTTTCATGAAAACCCTAAAACAGAATTTAGTGAGATCAGTGAGCTGATCACGTAGATACAGTCTAAGTAGTTTAAGTATAATAACATAGTGAGCAGGAATTAAGCTAATGTTACAAAACCTGCCATTTGATGTGATTATGTTCTTGAATAGACAATTTTCACCAAAAAAAGGAATCAGTGGCTTAAGAAAACAGTTTCCAAAACTGTTCGAAAACATCCTGTTTTGCAGAATTAAGGTAAGGCACACAAATAATAAGATCCCAAAATCTGCTCTAAGGAGGAATCAAGGGAAGCTAATTGAGAAAAGCAATTTATTTAGCCGATTTAAAGTTTCATAGTGAATTTAATTACCACTCAGTGAATAATTTACACAAGTTTTTCTCATTTCACACAACCGGGGCCATAATTCTCAAAGTTAAACACAGCGTCATAGCTTTTTTTTCTCCTATCCCTTAACAAAGCTCATTATCCACTGCCTTCTCCTCCTCCTCCTCCTCCTCCTCCCTGTCTTCTCCTCCATCCTCTAGCTTACTCTACTTTTCTGCTCCGCAGCTCATCTTGTTCACTGCAGCCAATTTAAAAGCAGCTTAATCCTAGAGAGAATACTCTTGCTGCTTCCAGTTGCACTCCTGTGATTGATGTCTGGCAAGATCTAATCTAATGTGCAACGTCTGTGTGATTGACACCACACAGGTGTGCTCCTACAAATACTAGTGGATGCAGAAAGCACAAAAGGGTTTTACTTTGTGCTCAACAACGGCTTGGAGACGAGGGCCACATGTCAAGACTGTAAAAGTAGCAAGTGCTTCCTGATTGCTCTTGAAATCAACTTGCAAATCAGAGGTTCTCTAGTGTTCCCCTTTTTGCTGTGTATTTTTTGTTTGTCTTTTTTTTATCCCAATGTTTGCAGCAGCCTTGATTGGCTAAAGAGCCTGTACTGTGACATGGTGTATGAAAAAGTTGTGAGAAGGCCAAATCAAAGACTGCTCCTCTAAAAAAGAAAAATACTGCACTAAGTGGGGCATGTAGCCTGAGGGTATCATTACGAGCAAAGTCTCCTCTGAGATTTGAAGCAGAGATGCATACAACAAGCCACAGAGAATTCAATCAAAGTAAACCACAAGATGCAGGTTTCCATTGAAAAGCAACATGTCAAAATCATGTCTTTTAGACATCTCTTGTTTTTCTGCTTGATCTTCAGAAAGGACCAAACAACTCAGGCAAAAATACTTGCAATTACTTCTTAACACTGGTGTCAGAAAAGGGAAGACAAAACTTTTTGTGCCCCTAATTTCAGGTGGTATGGTGCAAAGTACACTGTACATTGGTGATAAAATCTAAGTTCATGACATAGAATCTAAATAAATGTCGGCAACGTATGTTTCTGCAAAGTCACAGATGAGTTAAAAATTCATGTTGGTTAATGGTTAATTTTCTATTTCTCTCTATTGTCAGAAGCTTATGGTCTAACTAGATGTTGGCACAAAAACATGTTTTTAGGGTTATGAAAACAAAATGGCTGGGCTTAAAATGATTTTTTTAGCCTCCACAAAAACATCTGGAAGTATGCATCAGTTTGTTGCTGTGGTGGAAATTTCTGTCAATAAAAGAGTAAAGTCAGATCTGTCTTTTCGGTAAGTTTAATCCAACCATCTGCAGATGGACTCACCACACAGTCAAATTCATGAGCTGAGTGAATGAGCCCCGGGTAAAGGAGTGTTCACAATTTATACACAGATATCAACAAGGTCAGGGGAAGAGACAAGCACTCTCAGTGCCAGCAGTGATTAAGCTACACACATACGTACATACGACTATCCCAATCAGACAGGCTTCTCATCGACACAAGACATAAAGTTAAAACTTCATGACGCATAACCTGGGACTCCATGCGAAGCATAAAATTATCAGACATAAAACATGAGACAAGAAGGCGACTTTCTATCTGAGTTTTGGCTGGTTCGTGACTCTATTACAATCATATAGGGCAGAGGTTAGGTGTTCATACGTTTGCATAAGAAATCATATTCAACAAAATAGTTCAAAATTCATCAACCCATAATGAAAAGGAATTTTTCCATCACACTGCCTTGTGGCTTGTAATATCACTATCACCTTTTCCCTACACCTCGGGATGTGAAAGTCATTTAATGGGCATGTAATGTAAATGTGAATGCCGAATTTGGTACAAATGTGGACTATTGACGTGTCTGTGGTTTGCAGAATGTGCTAACATTATATCCTGGTGACAGGGCAGCGTCTAACATGCATCTACTTGCACTTGTGTTATCAGCTGAGCCCTCTCTTTCAGCACAGTGGCCTGTTAACCTGTGTGTGTGTGTGTGTGTGTGTGTGTGTGTGTGTGGGTGGTATATTTGCTGTGGAAAATATGTCCCACTCACTTCCTGCAGCATACTGTTATTACTTTAGTCAGCCATAGTGTATAGATAAGCTCAGTTTGCAGCACCCATACCTGCAGGCTCTTATAGCGATAACTACCCAAAACAGCACAAACTCAGTTGGAGCAAGCAATTTACGCTTGAAGGAATGTCATTACCAACATTTCTGTCCCCCCACTGTGGACCAAATTCAGAGCCACTGTTTAATGCGGAAAACTCCTCACCTCCTGAAAGTGGTATGAACTGTTTTTTTGTTTGGTTTTTTGTTTGAAACTTCGAAACAAAACAAGGTGAACCGGTCACATGACCTGAGCTGCAACTGATCTAAACTAACTACAAGCAAACGTTAGAGTGAAATCCCATGCTATACCGGGAACTGCAAATAAATCGGAATACTAAAACGGAAAAGGGAAGGAAAAGAGAGAGCTGGTAAGGGCTTTTCAACAAAATGATAATGTATTTATCAACCTGTTTTTCAGCCAGCTCAGAAAACTGATCGTTCTATACTGTAGTAGGATAGCAATGTGGAAATCAGAGATAAATATATGGCATTTTAAAACGTGAAGGCAAGGATCTTATCCCAGTCCAAAGACACTAGTTCACTCAGTTACTCTCATATTTTGGCATCACTCCTGCCTCTCGTATACTACTTGTCCTTTATCTGTTTCTCATGTTCAAAGTGCAGCAGCCATCCCATGCAGTATAAACAGACTTCCCTGGCCCACTCTGGACCAAGCTACAGTCAAACACTTTGATTTTGTTTTGCACTATATTCCAGGTTTTGCTCTCCAGGCAGATTAGATCAAAAGAGCAATCAAAAGACTTCTGAAACCAGCCCGCCCTCCACCAGTGTCAGTGGGACATATTGTGGGGCTTATTAACACTGTTCTGAAAACAGCGATCAACAGCAAGTACATGTCTTGGTTTTAAACAGCAGCCTGTGTCAGAGAGTCTCTGCTCTTAGGTGCGTTGGTCTCCTCATCCCAAGCCTAACATCAGAGATGCTGGTTTCTTTGCTTTCAACCTCACACCATACTTACACAAGGTATTAGTGATGTCAGTAAGTCATTACAACTAGACTATACATCATCTGCTGTCAGGGGTCCTGCCTCCATGCTGACACCCAAGTTTGTGGGTCTCGTATGTATTACTTAGTCAGTCAAGCCCTTATACAGTCAAAGCTCCGTGTGTGGCCAAATTTCGACACATTTAATGTCCCACTTGTTGGTAGCAGTTCTTTGTCTGCTGCCTCGAGACTCCCACCCCTTTTCCTGGCTAGTGAACGCCTGGCACGTCAACATGGTCGTGGGTGTTCACCTTTTAGGGAATGGCCGTTAGAGTCTGAATTAAGATTATGATTTATTTTCTTCCGATCCATTAAAGGAGACCTATTGTGCTTTTTAATTTTTTCACTTTCCTTCAGTATTATATGCATGTAAACATCAAGAAATCTTCATCATCATAGTGCCTCTTCAGTTGTTCCGCTTTAAATTCTGTGACTTTGTGATATCACACTACCTCACCATGTCACACTAATTTGCATAATTTATGCCTAGTTATTTTGGCATGTAAGAAATTATTATAGTTAGCAGTGCTGGGTCAAACTTGTGTGAGCTGACCAACCAGTACAGTAGATAATCAGGAGGGGGGTTCATATGAACATGAACATGTGTTATTTGAACATTAAAACATGTAAACCTCTTCTAATTGTAACCCAATATAATATTATGATCCAGAAAATGAGCATATGTCTCCTATAATTTTCTGTCCCAACAAGTGGTCTTTTCTTTATGGTTGTATGTCTTATGACAACAACTATAACTTCTGCCTGCTTACCAGTTATTTCCTTTTTTATTTAAGTTGAGGATGTGTGTGGCAGAGAAGATGTACCTCCAGCTTGCCTTAGTGAGAGCACAACAGAAGCAGAGACTGCAGTAAAAACACGTGGCTGCACTGATAACAGCCCAAAGGTCCTTCCAGGGTTCACAAGAACCTTCACAATAGCAGCCTTGAGAGGTTTTTATTGGACTATCTGCACACAGTTAAAAACTTCGTTGAGCCTGTTTTTTTCTTCCCGTATTGACACTGTTCTGATGCTTTCTTCTCCTGTTTGTACTGTAAACAACTTTTTCCTGTTTGGCTCTCGAAATTGCTTTTATAAAATAAAATGTGGTTCAGCAAATGGACAAACCTTTTCCCATCATCCCAAATAACTTTGGTCAAAGTGTGTAATCTTAAAGTTTGACTTCTCAATTCTCCAACTTCAATTCTCCACTTTTCTTTAATAAGTTATAGATTGAACATTCAAAGCAACAATTTGCATGTTTTCAGTTGTGAGATTCTGTTGTAAGCTTGCTCTTCCCTCCTATTCCCCTAAAGCTGGTGAGGCATCCCTTCATTGTCACTCATCTTGATAAGCTGCCTTGAAACAGCATCTATAGCCTGGGGCTGAGGTAACCAGCAGCTGTAAAGACCACAACAGATGTTCCACCATTTTCTCCTGTTTTTGTTGGGCATTCTCTACATTTTTCTTGCTGATAATCATTTCACTATTTAACCTCAAATATGTATGTTTATTGTAGCTTTAAATTGGTATTGAAGCATTGAGAGCATTTTAAACAGTCAACTCTTCGAAGCGGATAAAGTGCATACAGTTATAAGTGTTTGATTCTGAAGTACTCCAGCATCCTCAACCATAGCATTGCAGTCGATACTTTATTATGCATCAACATTCGAGTTGTAGGTAACTTTTTTGTTTTAGCTTGGAGGTATGTGTGACAT
The DNA here is from genome assembly GCF_904848185.1 of Acanthopagrus latus. Lineage (NCBI taxonomy): Eukaryota > Metazoa > Chordata > Actinopteri > Spariformes > Sparidae > Acanthopagrus > Acanthopagrus latus. Next base: position 13,236,927 of record NC_051039.1, read on the forward strand.
AACCTGTTGTGATGGGATTTCAGGGTCAGTCTTGGACCACATTTGTTTAAGGTTGGCTTGACATGGATGGAAACATTTTTGTCATGTATCGTCTCTACTGCTGTTCATCAATGTAAATCCTGTTAAGCGAATGTGCGCACAGAGCCCCCAAATGATGATTTAATCCTACAGTAAGTGTTCCTGGATGATGCCGTGAGTCCCGGTGTGAATGTTAAATTAAGTCGCAATGCTATCTTGAATCAGGCTTCATGCCAAGCATCTAGTGGCTGGACAGTTTTTTTCTCACCAGAAAATGTGTATTTGAGCAGATGCTGCGAGTGTGCACATGAATAATACACAGCATTTCTAATGACTCCTGTTCTTTTGGCTAGAGAGCTGTTTGTGCTGCAGTGGGCGGTCTTGTGTCAACCAGACTGACATAAGAATCATACTGAATTCTCATCTGGTCTGTAAAAGCTCTGCAATATTGTCTGACTGCTGGAACAAAAATCAGAGCCAGTGAGTTTAAGTATCTGCACTTGTAGGAGAATACATTGCAACATCAGGCTGCCACGTGAAGTTCTAGATGATAGTGCAGATGAAATTTTCTTAAACCCACAATGAGTGATTTTTTTTTTTTTTTTTGCCTTCTTTGGAGCAGCAGAAAACAAGTTATACTACCACATCCCCCATCATTTCCTCTTAAGTTAATGTGGCAAACCTATTCCTTGTTCACACATCCAGCAATTATACAAGACAAGATCACTGATTCAAGATCCTATATTCTCTTTGCTAACTGTGTCCACCTTCAATTCCTTGCCAATATTGGGTTTTTCGCTGAAATCAGTTGACTGCTGTGGCTGAAGACAAGATGATAAGAGCGCTGAGCAGCACATTCACCTGGTCTGGAAACCACTAATGCATTCACTTTTGTACATGTCAAAGGATATGTGTCATACAGGAAATCTCTATTTGTGTTTGTGGTGACCAAAAACAGGTAGTTTAAGCCAAATCACAATCTTTTCCTGAACCTAACCAAGTGGTTTTTGTGCCTAAGCCTAGCCAGAGTAGAACAATACATTGCAAACCCAACCTATAAGGTCCAGTGTATAGACTGTACTGGCATCTAACTGGGCAGAAATCGAATATAATATTCATAAGTAGGTTTTAATTGGTGTATAATCAACCCAAAAATATGGGTCAGTGTGTTTTCATGACGATATGAGCCATTTATATCTTCAGAGAGAGCAGGTGTCCCTCCACGGAGGTTGCCATATTGCACTGTCATGTTTCTACAGTATCGGTCAAACCTGTCCGAACACTGACAGTAGTGAGGGACTTTCTGAATTTAGTGGTTGCCCCCCGAAATGCACTGGTTGGAAGATGAGGAAGAAGAGCAAATGGCTGCATTTTCCAGCCAAACAGTTTGTGTTGTGAGAAGTTTGAAACCAAGTTTTAAGTCACAACAGGACTCCAGACTGCGACCAAGTGGTGGCATTTTGCAACCAAAATTTGAGACAATGCGACCAAATTTTACATTTAGTCGCACATGTGCAACCAATGAAATTGCCAGTGTTTTTTTTTCCCTCTTTTTAACACTGGTAGTGGAAGGGAACCAAAGCGAATCAAAGAATCTTGAATCTGGACTAACAGGTGGCAGGCCAGTGTGTGTTAGATGGGCAGGGAATGGCACTGTAGGTGGCTAATGTGTGGAGGGGAGGGTCCGAAAGTTGTTCCCAAG